>NW_011628053.1:32050-53938 GCF_000512975.1 Sesamum indicum | reverse complement strand
TAACCTCCAAGCCTTATTTTCTCCTTCCAAAATTAAGTGCAAATTGGCCATTTTGTTAGTTAAACACTCCATAGATCGTATAATCTGACTTTTCAACACCAAATGCAAGTTTTCAATTACAAGTGCACATCACTTAGTACAAATTCGTGAATGCAATGCCGTCATCATCCTGCAACCTGATTAATAGAATTTCGAATATTGTGGTATGGGTTTTAAACACCATGTTTTTCAGCTGGTAAATTTTGCGAAAATGCATTACCCACATTGAGCAATCTGGTAAAGCATAAGGTTGAAGTCTTCAACGTTTGCCCTGTGTACAGCGGAGGACGAAACACTCAACTATGATCTCTTAAAGTACACATTTTTCAGGCGAATATAGCTATTGTCACTTCTTCCAAATCGAAATTATTTTAGGCCCTTATCTAAACTGTGCCGACTAGTATCAAATTCTTGTATGTCACTTCGGCGCTCAGAAGGTGATTTATTTGTTACTATCTGTTGGTATATCTAAATCACTGCAACAAGTGTTTGATGGAGTCATCAAGTTCTCACCTTATGGAGATAATATATCAGTCAACAGTCCATCTTCCTGACTACATGAATTGTTATTAGAGTCTTAGTACAATAGAGAATCAAGCTCAAACAAATTAGTGGTATCCTCCACCTACTGATTCAGTAAAAGTTCATTTTGATGGTGCGAATTCTCAAGAACAATCATCTAAAGAAACTCTAAAGACATCTGCTTAGCAGATGATATATTTCTCTTTTTCTACTACACCAGAGCATCCTGGAAGCAAAGGAGTGTTCTTATTGAAGGTGATTGCTTATCCATCATCAATAAACTTAAGGTTGTTGAATTGGTCTCCTTACCACTAAGACCAATTTATGAAGATATCAAAACATTAGCAGTGGCTTTTCATTCCATCACTTTTGTGCATGTTCATCAACAAGCGAACAGTCTTGCACATTAATTGGCAAGAAATGCTCACTATAGTGCTGATCATTGATGAAGAGAAATGTATTATATAGCTCTTGGTGGCAAATTTATGTTATGATTTTCGTATCCAAGAAAAAAAAAGAAAAAGAATGCATATTAATTGATTATTGTGTCCTAGCAATAGCTAATATCATGAAGTTAGATTTAACCAAATGGTGCATCCTATATTATTTGTCATAATATCTAATCAGACTGAAAGGTCAAAGTTCAAATAGAGAAGCTTTTGGAATAATACTTTTGTTCCAAAAACTCGTTTAATATAGCTTATCAGTCTTTGGATAAACTCATTTAATAACTACAACTATTATTTATCTTTTATGGTAAACTAAAGGTACTTTAAGATTGGTTAACAATTAGTGACTCTATTGTACTGAATTGGGCGGCACACTATGTTGGATTAAAATGAATTGAAACAAAAAATGGTTGGATGTATCCATCTAACAAGCACACAAAGTAATGTAACTTTATGGAAAAAAAATTGCACTTTTTGTACCGTAAGAGCACTTTTCAACGTAGGTCCATTTATTTCAATTTTTTCACATTGCATCTCACGAGTTGATAAGTTTCTCAACTATAGTCCTCTAGTGCATTTTTTGTCTAATAATTGACAAAAAATAAAAAAAAAATTGCACGTGAGATTGCCAAAGGCTAAATTCATTATTGGATGGAAAATAGATTGGGAGGACAAAAATTAAATAATATTTTCATCTAATGGGATACAATATGAGAAAATCGTAACAAATGGGAAGAAGTTAGAAAAGGCCCTATATATACAAAAAAATGCGGGATTTGGCAAGGGTAAGAAAACCGTTCCAAAACTCATTCCATATTGGAACGGGCTTTGGAACACATGAGGAACGGATATTGCTAGATGACGTCATGATCCAATTTTTTTTGGGTTATAATTTTCAAATGGCAAAATCGTTCCAATATGTGTTCCAAACTAACCGTTACAAAATCCTTCCAAAGACTGCTAAAAAATAGTAATGGTTAATATTTAGAACTCTGTTTGGAACAGATTATTAAAATTAGGAAAGTTCTTGCATTGACCGTTCCTATATGTGTGACAATGGATGTCCCAAAAATGATAGTTGGAAAACATATTCCAAAATAAGGTACAATTTGTAACGGTTTTAGTACACACTTAATGAATTATGCTAAAAACCGTTCCAAATTATGACTTTTACTTAAGAAGTAATGTGTTTCAAAATCTGTTCCAAAACCCACTACAAATTCAAACAATTTTTGGCGCGGATTTTGTGGACAATTTGGAAAATAATGATCCCACACAAATAAAATTATTTTTGAAAGTAATAAACAAATTTTCCTGTTTAGGAACTGTCCAGAAACCCACAAAACGCTCCAAAGACTATTCCAACTTTGAAAGGACTTTAAGAATATCATTCCTAAATACATTACAATATCTTACATAAAATAGGAGGGAAAATCAAAATTTAGGAATGGTCAATTTATTTCAATTTCGTGCCAAATGAGTTCAAAAATTTTAATTTCGCGCCAAATTAAAAGTGGTGTAAAAATCAAACTTATGAACGATTTTTAAATATTTGAGCATTCCTAAAATGAATTTAAATCGTGCCTAAATTTATAAACTATCCGTTTCTAAATATGTCGACAGATTCCTAGTTCAGTTTCCGGTTACGATATTTCAATCCGGGACCCTCAACAATTCAAAATTTAAACGCATACCAATACTTTCTATACGTGAACATATTTAGCGGTCTGATCTAAAATTAAATGGTTTGATGGACAGTTGCGTCGTTTTTAACATCATTAATTGTGTATCAGATACGATATCTCAGTATTCGTACATCCAAAACTTCATCGAATGTAGTATTTTGTCGATTTAATAATATCAAATGGTCTAATTAAAATTCTAACTGTCTGATTAGGCGATTCAATACAACAGATAAGATACTACTTACATTTAGGTAAGAGTAACAATCTTATATATACAAATGCACTTGATCTTCGAACATATATCAATTTAATTCAATGCATGATATGTTTTCAATGACCTTAAGAAATTAATGATCTACTTTATTCTGATCATTAACATGTCTGCGACGATTTTTCCTATATTTTTTACTTTTCTGAATTTTTTAGAAAAATAATTTTGAGACAAAATTAGGACCTGTTTGTAATCATTGCGAATGGTCGTATTAATATTATACCAAAAATAATTTCATTTCGAAAAAAAGCAACAATGTTTTGTTTTTGTTGGAATGGTTAAACAATAGGAACGATTTTTTAAATAATGCTCGTCAATAGAAACGACGTCTTTTTTTTTTGCTAGGAATAGTCTTAGGGAACGGTTTTTTAAAAATTGCCCGATCCAAAGCCCACTCCAAAATCATATAAATAAACAACAATTTTTTTGAAATATTTTGGCCAGTTTTTGAAATAATTTTCTGAAATTATTTTGAAAAAACTAATTTCGGTTTTTCAAAAATTGTCTGGTTTTTTTGTAATTTTTTTTCATTTTCCTAATTTTCTGTAATGTTTTTTGTAATTTTCTAATTTTTTTTGTAAATTTTAGGTAATTTATAAAATTTTTCTGTAAATTTTTTATATTTTTTAAAAACATTTTCAATTTTTTTAAATTTTTTTTAATAAAAATTAATTTTTTTAAATTTTTAAAAAATTGAAAGAAAAGTTTTGATACTTTTAAAAATTTTATTGTCAATTTTTTCTGGTTTTTGGTCATTTCTACAATTTATGTGTAATTTATGCAATTTATGTTCAATTTAATTGAATAATTTATGCAATTTATGTGTAATTTACAAAATGTGTAATTTATGCAATTTATGTTCAATTTAATTGAATAATTTATGCAATTTATGTATAATTTATTGAGTAATTTATGCAATTTATGTTTATTTCACTGTGTAATTTATGCAATTTATGTGTAATATTTTTACATAATAAATGTAAATAATTAAAAAAAATTGAAATTTACTCCAATTTGTAAATTTTACATAATAATCACACTAATAAAAAATTTTTGACCAATTTCCCGAATATTAACATTTTTACATGATAAATGTAAATAATCACAAAAATTGTATGAATATTCCCATTAATAAATTTTTACATCATAATAACATTAACAACAATTAGGATAATATTTCCAATAATAACGTTATTTACATAATAATGTCAATAATCACAAAATTAGAAAATATTCCCATATAAAAGTATTTTTACATAATAATGTCAATAATTATAAAATTAGATCAATAATCCTAATAATAATATTATTTAGAAAATAATATCAACAATAACAATATTGAGGTATTATTTTAAATTAAAATAGAATTAACAATTAATAATTATTTAAAAATATACAATGCTTTCACCACGTACAAACAGATCACACATGCCTATAAGCTTGGTTAACCCATCAAGTAAATTTTGTCAGTAGAACCGGCTAGGTTTATCCATCTTTATTTGTCAACAAAAGATAATGTTGATAAATACAATGCTAACTGGCTTTTTGTTTTACAAAAGGTAGAGCTCGATCAGCCGCACAAGCGGATTTGAGTTATTTCAAAGGTGCTACAACAAAAAGGAGGACGACAACTGGAGTGGGTTGAGGGCGGCTGAGGTAGCGTAAGTAGATTATTAATATTTTTTTTTTAAAAAATAATTCTTGATTAAAAGTACTAATAATTTTGTTTGTTTTGCAGGAGACGTACCCGAACCACCTTCGACAAGCCTCAAACCAGGATGATATTGATGTCGTTGAAGAGGAGGGGTTATATTACGTTTTAATTTTCTTTTTTCATTTTTGTAATTAGATTATTTTTCATATTAATATAATACATTTTCTTAATTATTCATGTTCCATAATGTTTATTACATTCCATTATTTCATATTAAATTACTTAATTAAATTCATAATTATAATTAATTAAAAATTTATTCAATTAATTTAATTATATATTTAAATATATTTTATTTATCTATTACAATTTATTAAATATATGAATAAATTAAAAAATATAAATAAATTATAAAATTAAAAAATTAGGAACGACGTTAGTAATGGTAAAGAAATGTTATAAATCTAAATTAATGACCGATCCAAATACCATTACTAAAATAGTTCTAAACGCGTGTTCCTAAATTGCATTAACTGTTACAAATACCATTGTTAAAACCATTTCAAATAAGTGTTCCTAAATAGTGGCCGACCGTTCCTATTACCATTGCTATTTCAGTTTTAAGTTCGTGTCCCAAACTCAGAAAACGATTGCTAATACCATTACTAAAATAATTTTATATACGTGTTCCTAAATAAGACTGACCATTCCAATTAAAAAATAAATTTTTCTTGACAAATTTAATATTAGGAACGATTTTCATAGTTTGTAACAGTTGACGTCCCAAATGAAGTTCTTGCCTTATTCGTTCCTAAAATTTTGTAATGCCATTTTTTAAGGATAGATTTCAAACCGTTCCAAAAATGATCCAAAAGAAGTTCGGGGTCCTGCAAACCACTCCAAACCGAAAAAAAATCGTTCCTAAACCCGCTCCAATTCGACCTTTTTTTATAGTGATAGTACCTTAAGCTAGCTTGTAAAACTAGAGATCTTACGGATCCCATCTCTTGTGCTATGATCGGATCCTAGATCTTGTGCTCCGCCAACCACCTTTATGGATGGGATTTGGCTACAGCACATCACCACAATATAAAAAAAGACAAGATTTGGCACGGTCAGGGCAACCGTTCTAAACCGATTCCATCTTCGAACGGTCTTTGTAACACATAATGAACGGATATTGAAAGAAGATGTTATGATCTACATTTTTTTTGTTATAATTTTGGAATGGGCAAATCATTCCAGCATGAGTTCCAAACAAACAGTTACAAAATTCGATCCAAATACCGTTACAAAATAGTAATGGTAAATGGTTGAAACTCTATTTGGAACATAATATTAGAATTAGGGAGGGTCTTGAGTTGACCATTCCTATATGTGTGACAATGGATGTCCAAAAGATGACAGTTCGAAAATGTATTCCAAAATGAGGTACAATTTGGAATGATTTTGGAACACCATTAATCAATTATGCGAAAAATCATTCCAAATTATTAGTTTTATTTAAGAATAATATGTTTCAAAAATCATTCCGAAATTCAATAAAAATTGGAACTGTTTTTTTGTATTATTTCTTTATTATTACTGAGACTGTTCCAAATGAAATACAATGGTTGTATTTCAACGGTAAAAAAAATATTTCAAAATCTAAATCAACGGTTATTTCTTAACAGCTAAATATGTGTGCTCTCTTCGTTTTATGTCACTATCTTCTTTCCTTCTTATTTCTCTCTATTTCATCAATCCCTCTCGAATTTTTTTGATCTCTCACTATCCCACAAACATTTTTCTACTCTTGTTCGTTATGTCTCAAATTTATGTTGATATTTGGAGTCATTTTGATTAGGTAACAACTTTAACCCTTTATTTATCTATTGAATGTTTTTTGTAATTTTGTCAATTAACTTTAATGTTATACTAATATATATATATATGTGTGTGTGTGTGTGTGTGTTTGTGTAGGACTCATCGTCATGTTAAGATAGTTAAGGAGATGGATGTATGAGATGAACCTTCGAAATAGGGTGGGTTTTACTCCGTTGAGGATGGTGTTGCTACATTTATAGAATAACCCAAGTCTCAACATGCATATATGGATGGTGAGAAAATTAAGTGTCCTTGTCGTAAGTACAAAAATGAAGTTTTCAAAACCACGGACGAGGTAAATTTTGACTTATTTATAAAAAGTTTTATACTCGAGTATTATAATTGGACTTATCATGATGAGAAAAGGGTGTAGGAGTATTTTGAGGCCGTCACCGTGGCCCCATTGTAGGAGGAGCAAACTCCCATTTCTAATATTATGGAGGGTACCAATACGCCTTGGGGTGATGCGGTGCAGATGGATTCGGCACAGAGGATGGTTTTTTATGCGGCCAGGCCGGCTGTCTAGCCTTCTAAGTAAAACCAGGATACTGTGCCTGATAATGGTACGAGGTCATGGCCTACTAATGTAGGGCCTAGTTCATATTACGGGAGGGGGTCCTAATTATGTGTCTGGGCTGACAGATCGATTTCATGATGTAGTGCATGAAGTCGAGCAACCATCTCAATTGAGGGTTGTTATTGAGTTGGTGAATATCAAGGTCGGCAACCATTTTCTCAAACATATATATGACCAAATATCTCAATGGGCTGATCATATAGTGCCCCACAACCACCCTGCACAGGATTAGTATACTACGAAGAAATTGATAAGAAACTTGGGTTTACCTATTGAGAAGATTGACGTGTGTAAAAATGGTTGCATGTTGTACTGGAAGAACGACATTGATCTTTGACTACTACACATTTTTTGGAGAAGCTAGGTACAAGTCAACCAGGAAGCGAAATATTAGTCGTAAAAAAGACACCGCATGCCATTCTTAAGTACGTGCCGATTATCCCTCGCCTGCAAAGGTTGTATGCTTCAGAAGCCACTGCCGAAGAAATGACGTGGCATGCCAACAATGAAATGAAAGAGGCATCCATGTTCAATCCGTCTGATGCAGATGCATGGAGGCATTTGACCGGACGTATCCTCATTTTGCAATAGAGCCCTATAATGTTAGGCTGGGTTTGCACCACACTGCAGTACGCTCGTACGTACTCGTGTTGGCTCGTTATACTTACACCGTAGAATCTCCCACTGGTAATGTGCATGAGTGCTGAGTATATGTTCATGATGATGGTGATCCTCGATCCTTCCAATCCGGAACGTCTCATCGATGTTTACCTAGAGCCATTGATCGATGAGTTGCAGAATTTGCGTCATGTTGGTGTACTAATGTGTGACATTAAGAAAAGAGATAATGCACGCCGTGTTGATTTGGACTATGAACAACCTACCCGCATATGGAATGACGTCTAGATGGAGTTCCACTGGAGCTATGCAGTGTCCAATTTGTATGGAAGACACACGTTCATTCTACGCGCAGAACGGTAGAAAGGCTTGCTATGTTGATTGTCACAGACAGTTCCTCCCGCTGGACCATCTGAACTATTGGAACAAGAAAGCATTCATTAACAACCAAGTAGAAAGAATGTTGCACGGCCAAGATTGATGGGAGAACAGATCCGCAAATGGGTTGAAGAGTTTAGCCCTATGGTTGAAGTGTTGTTGTCACTCGCTGACGGGTATGGTAGCGAGCATAAGTGGACAAAGAAAAGCATCTTTAGGGAGCTTGAGTACTGATTGATGCATCTGATATGACACAATATTGATGTCATTCACATTGAGAAGAACATATTTTGACAATATATTCAATACTGTAATGGATATAAAAGGAACAATGATGGTTACTCTGAATACACGAAAGGACCTGAAGATTATATGTAATTGACCGAAACTTGAGCTGGACGAAAGAAGGCTGAACATGATGCCCAAAGCCATATATACCCTGACCCTTTTTGGGCCGACATTGCATTTCAAGAGGTTGAGACAATACCTACAAGTTGCGACGGACAACCATAATTATAACCTGCATGACCCAAATGGTATACAATTAGTTGTTGAGCTTTCTGTTGCTAATCAATAAGGAGCAGGTACATCCCGTCAGGGAACTGTAAATCTTATGATGAATTTGACGACGATAGCTTTGATGAGGATTACAGACTGAAGAAGTCAATAATTCTGATTGACATTTAGCGTTTTCTATATCAAGTGTCTGTGTCTTTTGCCGAATACAAATTAGTATACATTAAAAAATTACGATAATAATTTATAAAAATATTTTACCAGCTAATTTGGACATACAACTTGCAAACTATTTGTTCTTACCAATAAAATTTTTTTAAAAACAAAACACATTGTTTTTTCTATTTAGGAACAGTCAAAAAATTAGGAAGTCGATCCCAAGCCCGTTCCAACGTTGAACCGACATTAATAAAATAAATTGTTCAATATATTACAATGTCCCAAATAAAAAATAGGAAAAATTAGAATATAGGAACGCTCTATTTATTTTGATCATTTCAAAATAAGTTCCAACAAATTCAATTTTGCGCCAAAAGAAAACTGGAGGAAAAATCAAACCTAGGAACGGTTATTTAATATTTGACCATTGCTAATATGATATTAAATAAAATCGTTCCTAAATGTAGAAAACATCTGTTTCTAAAATGACTAATAAAAACCATTTCCAGATGAGTTACAAAAACCGTCCATAAATATTCCCATAGATTGCTCGTTCACTTCCCGATTACAAATCTCAACATCCGGGACTCTGATTAATTCCATATGTGAACATATCTAGTGGTCTGATCTAAAATTAAATTGTCTGATGGATAGTTCTATCGTTTTTAATTTCGTTGATTGTGTATCAGATACAATATCTTAGTATCCATATAACAAAAATGTCAAAAACTTCATTGAGTGTAGTATTTTGTCGATTCAATACAATAGTATAAGATACCACTTACATCTACGTAAGACTAACAATCTTATACACACAAATATACTTGATCTTCTAACATGTATCAATTTAATTCGTAGTATGTTATGTTTCCAATGACCTTAATTAATTTATGGTTTAGTTTTTTCTTAGCATTAACATTTTGGGACGGTCTTTCCTATATTTTTTATTTTTTTATTTTTTAGTGTAAAATAAAATATTTTAAAAAACTTTCGGCGATTTAAAAATATTTTCTTAATTTTTCTGTAATTTTTTAAAATTTTTATACATTTCTAAAATTTTAAAAAAATTCATACTTTTTGGTAATTTTCATAATTTTCTGTAAATAATTGAAAATTTTAAAAAAAAATTGTAAATTTAATTTAATTCTCCAATTGTTTTTAATTTTTTGTTGATTTTAAAAATTTTCTCTTATTTTTGGGTGATTTTTAAAAATTCTGTCAATTTTTTGTTATTTTAAAAAACTTTCTGCAAAAAATTATTTTATGCAATTTTTGAAATTATAGAAATATATAGTTGTATAAGAATTTATAAAATAATAGAATTTTATTTTATGTAATTTCTGCAATTATAGAAATTTTGTGTTATTTTTCAAAATTAATTGTATAGTCGTGTATTTATGCAATTATTATGTAATTTAGTAGTTGTATAGTGTAACTATTTGTGCAATTTACTGTAATTTTCTATGATTTATGCAATTCTTATGTGTATTATATCATATTTCTTTAATTTTTTACAAAATTTATTGTATACATGTACAATTTATTTTATAAATAGGCTAATTTTCACATCATAATGTAAATAATCAAAAAAAATTAGAACAATATATAATCCCAATAGTAAAGTTATTTAAATAATAATGTATATAATAAAAAATATTGTACCAATATTTTAAATAAAATAATTTTTACATCATAATGTAAACAATCACAACAATTAGACCAATAGTTAATCCCAATAATAACATTATTTAAATAATAAAAAAAATTAGATCAATATTTCCAATAACAACATTTTTAATATTATTTATAAAATAATGTAAAGAATAACAATATTAAGGTAATATTTTAAATTTAAATATAATTAGATAATAATTAGAAATAGAAAACAAATTGAGGACAATATTTCTAATAATTAATAATTATTTAAAAATGTATTTGGTAACAGTGTGCAAACAGATCACGCATGCCTTTAATCTTGTTTAGCACATTAATTGAATTTTGCCAGTAAAACTTGTTATGTTCATCCATCTTCATCTGTCAATAAAAGACAATGTTGATAGATTAAAATGGATAAATATAACGAATACTACAATAAAAAGTTCATGTGATAGGTTATACAAGCTTTAAGCAATACTGGGCCCGTTTGTATATGTGCACAAGAGAATTATATATTTTTAAATAATTAATGAGTACAAGAATCATAACTTCATGATAATATTTCCGATGTGTAAGAATTAGTATATTCTTTCTTATTTACATATTAATGTGAATAATCGTAAAATTTAGACTAATACTTCTCAATAATTTGTTTAGATCATGTTTAGTGGTATGCCTCCTGTACCACGAGGTGGAGCACGTGGTCGTGGTCGTGGCCCACCACTTCTACCAATTTCGTCAGATGCTTCCGATATTGGGGAAGCAGTTCTTCGACTACCCACACCACCTAACACAACCGCACCGTCCCTCGCCCTGCAAATTCCAGATGATGCTCACCCCGACGGCTGCTCACCACTACCAACAGTCCCCCCACAATCAGCGCGCCAGTACATCAGCCTCGATGACGCGAGGTAAATTTGTTTATCAAATTATTTTAGTATTATTTTATCTTGAAAATGTCTAATATAGCATGTCATTTTTAGGTCTCACCGCCGGTTTCACGAGCGCGTCAATGTAGTCGTGACGGGGACGCTTTCCCCACCTATCCCTATATCTAAAGGCAGGTGCTACTAGAGTACTAGCATTTCTGGTTTGAGAGCATGAAGGTAATCAATTTTAAATTTATTTGGTTTTATCTAATAATCTAATTATTTAATGAATTTTACTAATGCTTTATTTTATTTTATTATTGTAGATGACTTACTGGTGTGACTGTGACGATGAGCCCATGTTTTGAGTCTTCCACATGTTGGTCGATAAGCCAGAAGATAAGATACTTTCCGTCGCCCTGTCTATCCTGGTCAGGCCACTCTAGTTGGCCAACAAGGTCAGGCCCTAGCTCCAGACCTACTGGGCCAGCGTGCACTTCAAGTGGGAGTTCTCAAAGAATAAGGCGAATCGGGCGGGGAACTCTACGACGTCCTCAATTGTGTACTTCCTCTATCGGCATGCACAAGAGGAAGTTGATAAGTAAATAAAAGTACCAAGCCTCTAAGGCTTTCATATGGCGATCTCCACGAGTCAATTCAGTCAGTTGACCACCTTGTCAACTAACCCACAGAAATTTCATATACGCGAACTACATGGGTTACAAAGTGGTATGTAGGCATCTGATGTGATGTGAAAGCAGTGCTTGATGTAATTTGGTAAGCACAACAGATACATGCACTAGGACAAATACTTTTCATATTCGTCGAGACAACATTGTTTAAATAAAGATTGCTTAAATAGTTCTGAAAACAACTAATCTAATTGGCTTTTTGGTCACCTGTTCCGACAGGAATCCAATGGTAGCTAGCTTGTAACTTTTCTAAGTAACCACACCACTATTTAGCTTGAATACAAAACCTGATTGAGGGTTGGCATCATTATGCCCGACTGAAAGTTAGTATCGTTGTAGTCTTTCAGTATAAATTATCCACTACCGTAGATCAAGAACATATCTTTAGTCCTTTTCAGGTGGATAACTATAGTCCTGACCGCACTCCAGTATGCTTCACCAGCATACACCTAATATTTGCTAGTTACGCTTAAAGTGTATGCGAATCGGGCCTAGTGCATTAGATATCATACTGAATACTGCCCACGGTTGAATCATAGAGAATGTCTGACATCCATTTAAGCTCCTTATTAGTCTTGGGAGACTGTTTCGTGGACAGCTTAATCCCATGCCTAATTGTAAGGAATCCTCATTTTGAGTTTTCCATGTTGAATCTATTCAAGAGTTTCTCAATGTACAAGGATTGAGTTAATCCTAACATCCTTTTGGATCTATCCCTGTAGATCATGATGCCAAGGATGTAGGAAGTCGTCAGCCATATCCTTCATGTAAAATTGAATGGACAACCATGCTTTTATGTTTCCTAATATCTTGGCATCATTCCCAATGAGCAACAAATAGTCAACATAAAGTAGAGGGTACGTATTCGGGCTCCCTCAAATGATCAGATTCATTTTTTATAAAATCATATCCCGCATGACTTCATCAAAATGTGTGTTCCAGCAATGGGGAAGCTTGTTTGAGGCTAGAGATGGACCTCTGGAGGCGACAAACTTTCTATTTTTCTGCAGAAGATGTGAAACCTACTAGTTGATCCATGTAGATCAGTTACTCGATGAAATCATTCAAGAAGGCCGTTTTAATGTCCATCTGTCATATTTCATAGTCATACTACGCTGCTATGGCAGGCAATATCCTAATGAGCTTAGCCATTGCCACGAGCAAATAGGTTTTCTCAATGTTGACCCCGGGTCATTGAGTGTATCTTTTTGCCATGAACCTAGCCTTGAAGGCAGTAACCTCCCCGCTAGCTCCAAGCTTATGTTTGTATACCAATTTTCAATCAACTGGCTTAACACCTTTAGGTGGGTGCACGAGGGTCCAAACTTGATTCGAACCATCGAGTCTATTTCGGATTTCATGGCCTCAAGCCACTTATCTGTGTTGATGTCATACATTGCTTCTCTGCATTTTGTTGGGTCACCATCTAATTAGCTAGTCAAGCCTAACAATCCATACCTATCAGGACGTTGACATATTCTAGATGACCTATAGAGAACTAGAGCACTTTTACTGGAAATCCTAGGTACAGATGGTGTTGTATTATCTTGATGAGGTATCTCACTTGGATCTTCAAGCAGTTCCTCATCACATCGGCTATCTATGGGAAAACCCTTTCCCAAGAATATTGTGTTTCTCAAGACAAAAACTTTTGTCCTGATAAGTCGTAGAAATAATACCCCATAGTTTCTTTTGGATAACCGACAAACCTTTATAGACTAGACCTTGATTCTAATTTCTCTCCTCCTAGCCTCTTGACATATGTCGGGCTACCATATACTCTCAAGTACTTGCAGAATGCTGGCTTGCCGGGCCATATCTCTTATGGCGTTTTTGCGCACAACTTTGGATGGTGCCATGTTGAGCAACTTGTCCGCTGTCTCAAGAGCGTATTCCCAAAAGGACAAGGATAGTTAGGTAAAACTCATCATAGATCGAAGCATGTCCAATAGGTTCGATTTCTCTTTCCGGCCACGCCGTTAAGTTGCTGCGTTCCAGGAGGAGTCCATGAATAGAGAATTCCATTTTGTTTTGGGTAATCCATGGACTCACCACTTAAATATTCCCCACCACGGTCTGACATAAGGGCTTTGATCTTACAACTAGTTTGATTCTCTGCTTCAAATCTGAATTCCTTAAATCTTCCAAAGGGCTCAAACTTGAGCCTCATGAGGTAACATAACCATACTGTGAGTGATCATCAGTAAAGGTTATGAAATACGAGTATCCTCCTTTAGCCACAGTATTTAGTGGTCTACAGACATTTGTGTAGATTAAGTTCAACAGACCAGTGACAAGCCTACTTTGTCCAGCAAAAGGTTTCTTGGTAATTTTCTCTTTTGGACAGGATTCGCAAGTTGATTTTTATCCATGTCGTCTACCTCTAGACTCCTTAATTCTGCCAACTTCCTCATCCTTTCAATGGAGATATGACCTAAACTTACATGCAAAATCTATGTGTTTTGATGATTATCTAATTTTTGTTTGTGTTGGACAATAATAATCCAATTTAACTGTTGGAGAATATAAAGACCGTTCATTAATGTATTAAGCAAATGAAGGTTATCATCAATCATCAAATAAAAACTATTTTTATTGATCTTAAATGCATAACCATTGTCTAAAATAGGAATGAAAATAATGTTTTTGATTATGCTCAGTATATAATAACAGCTCTTTAATTCTATATGAATACGATCACTAATAGCTAATTTGAGAGATCCCACAGTTTCCGCTGCTACGGCCTTCCCATCACCAAACCTTAGGACCATCTCATCCTTATGTAGCCTTCTACTTCTTTTCAGCACCTGCAAATCATTGCAGATGTGAGCTCCACAGCCGGTATCCAATACCTAAGAAGCATAATTAGTTATCATATTTACTTCAACCATAAACGTGCCTTGATCGGAGAGGAGTTGTGGGCACTCTCTCTTATAATGCCCCTTTTCATGACAATGAATGCAAACATCATTTCTCCTTGATGGTTGTGAACCACTGTTCTTCCCTTTCCCTTTTTCCTTTTGCACTGGAGCAACAGAGGTGCTTGGAGAGCTAGAAGTGGCTACAACGACTTCTCCTTTTCCCGTTTTCCTCTTTTAGTGTCCGGCTTTCTTACCTTTTTCCTTGGAGGTCAAAGTTTCTCCTATCAATGCCATTGGCGTAAACTTATGGGTCGTTGCCTTGTGTTGGACTAGCGTATTAATTAACTAATGAATAGACTTCTCAAGTCTATTTATGTTGTAGTTATTGGTAAAAGGGTCACAAGATGGAGGAAGTAATTATAGGATCACATTGATGTATGTGACATTGTCAAGCCCCAGATTTGAGGTCTTCGAACTTCTTCGCATGGGAAGCATTTTGACACCATGTCTTTGCACAAAAGATCCTTAAGTTATCTTTGTCCCGAAAAATGCTTTTGTAGCGGCATATCTAATATGCCTATCAGGAATTGCATTAACTTCCTTTATGCGAAGCATTATCGAGGGATCGTCTTCCAACCTATCATATTGCTTTTGAATGTCATTGATCATCAAAGCTAATATAATACTGCGACCTTGCAGTTGTTCTCATGCCACCTCTCGAACGTCACACGTTCTTCGGGCGAGGAGCTTTCCAACAATGTCAGCGGGAGCAGCTTGTCGAAGATATAGCCTGGTTCCCAAAATTTAGGACAATCTTTAGATTTCGCAGTCAATCATTGAAGTTTGTGCCATTAAATTTATTAGTTTCCATTATCAAGGTTAAGCGGTTCTTAGACATTTCCTACATGATAGAATTAAACAGAAATATGCAAACGATAGTAATATTATTGATATTACTAGTCTCCATTATCAGGGTTAAAGGGATCGCGTGGTACGACCTGGGAACGTGCTGGCGGAAGCGATAAATAAAATGCATAATAGAAAAAATTAAATACAAAAAATAAATGAGTTCAAGGGGTGTAGCCTTGGAGTTCTCGGGCGTTCGAGGGACTAAAAATAAAATGAACATTGGGCTGATGTTGGATTACCAAAATCGAAAAAAATAAAAGGGTGAAAAGTGATACCTTGAAATGCTCCCCGATTGAGGCTTCAATTCCTCTTTGCTAGATGAGAAAGAATAAAGAAAATTGCACCAAGTGCACAAAGAGAGAAGGGGGCGGCCGAAGGGTTTTTGGTGGAAGGAGGAGATTTTTTTATTTTTATTTTTTTGTGTAATGATCATCATAATTATTTCCCAAATAATTATATTTCATATATATATCTTGTTTAGATAATTAAGAATATTTCTAAATATATTCTATTATCTACAAGGTATATTTCTCTTTATTCCAAATAAAAAGATCCCCAAAAATGGCTAGAATTGAACTTTCCAAAACTGCAATTTGCTAGTCATTTATTTCCTTCCATGGAATTTTCCTTGGCTCAAAATAATTGAGCTTGAACAATTTTTACCCTTATAAAAATACAAGACAATGAATTTTGTTTAAATCTAATTTAATTGAGCTCAAGTTCTATTTAATCTAATTAAATACTTATACCCAAATTATCCTTATTCTTTAATAAGATCCAACTTATTAAATTATAAAGACAAACCAAATATAAATTAATATCATTAATTTATTCTTGGGCCTTTTTCTATCCAATGGATCTCTTTTTGCAAGTAATCCAATTAGTTATGGAATTAAGTCCAAATCAATTCTATGTTCATTTTCAGTGATTTGTATGTGATTATTTAGGTTCACCTTTCAGCCAGACCTGGGCTAATGTCTAACACTATTATTAATTCAATCCAATTTAATTAATAATTCTTCATTAACCCTTAATCTAGAAAGTCTGTCACCAAGGGTGGCCGTGTAACAACGATCCATGGCACTAGAGACTAGGTGAATTGCAATGTGAACATTTAAGCTCTAGAGTCCATATGAGTATGGTCCTTTCGTCTACTGTCTCTCAGCCTTAATCTAGGGCATGAAATTAGGGGTTGGTTCCCATCTTTGACTAGGCGTCTATGCTTAATACTTGAGATCGCATTACTCCAAATTTCTTGACATAGAAACCTCTTTTTCCTATTTGATCGACGACTATGGCATCAAATTCATAAAGTTTGAATGTATCTCCAAGTGCATAGGAGATACCTCTGTCACATACTGAGAGAGGATGGATCCTCTTCTTGGAACTTACTATCCTCGCTATATATTCCGACAGTACCGGACAAGTCTTATGATGATCATGCCAGTGACACAATCACCTCTCATGCATACCCAAGATACAGTCATCGTACGCACGTGACTGCCGTGATTACCCAAGTCTAAGGACTACTCCCATACTATCGGAGCCAGCTGCTCCAGTCATACCGACGAAGTCTCCAAGGCTTTTATATGATGATCTCCGCGAGTCCGTTCAATTAGTTAACCAGCTTGTGAACTAACCCACTGAAATTGCACAGACGTCCAAAGTTATTCGCTGATGAAACACGACACTCATCTAATGAATGTAATTAGTGTGAGTCTTAGTAGGACTCTCGATGTCCAGTCTCGAGATCCTCCACTTGGAACCTCATATTATACTTATTACTTTTCACATTATACTTATTTACTCTTATTTTTTTTGGTATATAATATTCATAGTGTATCACATTTACTAGGTTTCCCCTATCATATAACACCTACAAATAATTAGAAAAATTTAAATGATTTACTGTTGAGAGTTTTACTAGCATAGATATAAATGAGAATTAGTTAAATCACATAACATATGAAATAAATTAAATGAATCGTCATATAAGAAAACAATTTGAAGAGTACCGTACGTATGCTAAAACAAAAATGAGAATAAATTAAATTATTTATTATGTAAAGTGAACACTTTTTGTTATAAGATAGATTAAAATGTAATTTGAGATTTGACTTGAAATTACTATGTACATTGTATAACATTTTTATTATCTCTAATATAATAGAATAAAATGTATGTGTACAACTTTTGATCTTCTCAATAATCCATGATAGAAATTATCGATCCTTGTAGAAAAATATAAAAATTTGTAAATGCTACTCCCAAACCATCACCACAAATATCCATTTTCCAAAAAAAGAAAAGAAAAAGTAGAAAATATAGATAAACAAGTGTGAATAATAAAAAGATATTCAAATTTTTCTTTATATACATGTTATAATTTTACTAATATAGTTATCTATATATGAAGCATCAGACACGCCGATAGGGACAGATATGAACGGACACAGCCACACGAGAAATTTAAAATATTAGAACAGAAAATGGAACTGACACTGCTATAAACGATATAATTTTTATTATATGTTTTCAGTTTTTCATAAAATTAAAATATGTAATTTGAAACATATCAAATTAAATCTAAAATAAACATGTCTTACATCTAAACTATTTAACCAATTGTGGCTTAAAAAGTATTACAGAATAAGTTTATTTTAAGAAATACACAACGAAAATTTCTAATAATCTAAAATTGTGAAATCATCAAGACCATCTCTCAAATTTTTAGTAAATTTATCCTAAAATATTTCGTACGAGAGGAGGGAATTATTATTTTTTTTTAAGTCCAAAACTCTTATTTTTTTAAGACAGCCCAAGACTTTTTGGAATTATAGAAAAATATTAAATATCAAAAACGTGTCGCACACACCATAATACAATAGTGTGTCCTTTTTTTTTTTTTACTTTATATTTTTCCGCATGCGGATGTTGTGTCTGACAAGTGGCTGAGCCATGTACGAGTCATGTCCAACGCTGCACTGAGTAATTTTTTGAAGTAATCGTGCATTATATATAGTTACTAACAAGATTATAGTAGATAATGTTAACACAATTATTAATTAGGTCATTCAGTAAATTATTGACACAGATATAAGAATTACTAACTCGGCACATATTAAGATATAAATAAACCACAATTGACCAGTCATTCTTATTTCTCTTATTGTTTTATTTTATTTTGTAATATCTATGTGTCCATCTTAAATTTATCAAAGGTCTTTCGGGATTCAAATAAACTGGTTGTCTTATAAACAAAGTAACTAACAATTATTAAGCTAAAGCCTTACCAAAAACGCATATCGAATTGCACAAACATTACAAAAAACATATTTGATTGGAACGGCTTTTGTAACGACCAGCTTTAAATTTACAACCATGATAAAAACTGCCACGCCTCAAAAGAAGGTCAGGACAAAATTCATAAAACTCCCGTGTGCTTTAAAAAGTTTGCAAAAACCCCCCCCAATCCTATCTCCATAAATTATTTAACAAATTGAGTGAGGTCGGTCTCATCAGAATCGTCTTGAAGAGGTGAGTCTGATGGTGGTGGTCTGAGTTCGAGATTTGACCGGACGATGATGAATCAACAACAAATATGTTCGGTGGTTGTGAACTTGGAAACAAGTTTCCAGCAAAAAAAGGGCGAAAATTGTTTGGTTTTTCTTTTTTTTAATTTTTTAAATAATTTTAATTATATTAATTAAAATATATTTTAGTTAATTAAGAATATTTTAAATAATTATAATAATTAAATATTTTAGCTAATGAAGAATAATTATGATAATAATTATTGTAATTAAATATATATTTTAATAAAATAAAATAATTTTACATTTAACAATTAATAATTATAAAATTATTTCAATTAAATATAATTTAATTGAATACTTAATATTAAATAAATTAAATATAATTTAACATTTTAATTTACTTATAAAAAAATACAAAAACCAATTAAAAACAAAAAGGGCATTTTAGTAAAAAAACACCCAAGAAAAAGGTCAAAAAAAAGTTAAAAGAATACCCCCACATGCACAAAAAGCGCGTATAATGCACCTTCCTTTAATTACTAACGAAAAAGGTGTTTGTTGCTGAGTTTTACAAAACACAAAGGGGTTTTTAGCCTATTCTCATAACATGAGGGTATTTTTTGCAGACTATTTAAAACACATGGGGGTTTTATACATTTTATCCAAGAAGGTCCCACTTTTTATACCTATTCCGGGGATGCGACCTAACAAATATCACTTTTTATACCTATTCCGGGGATGCGACCTAACAAATATCATAAGAACCATAAAATCACCAAAATAATAATATAATGGCCAAACCCATCACATCTCCTAAAAAGTAAACCTCTTTCCCACCACCTTGATCTCTTTCTTTGTGAGGCCATGTAAGGGTGCATGTGGAAGAAAATAATGAATATAGAAAAATTTATCAAAATAGGTTAAACACATCATATGGGCTAGCTAAAATAACAATCAAGCCAATGAAGATCGTATCAGGCAATGACCAAATTATGGGATTACCACCTTATGTCTCCCGAAAGACCATTTACTATCTTATCTTTCATATAGAGATTAAACAAACGATCGCATATAATTTGCAATGCCTAGGTACATGGCAGCACTAATAACACACAGGCAACCTAGCTTGCCAATGAAAAGACACCAAAGTGGGAATTGAGCGACGAAGCCTCAATTGGAAGCCTAATGCTACCCCAGCATCCCTTGCGAACTGTCCAACTCCGGGCCCATTGACTACTTAGCAAGAAACACATGATCAAGTTTTGAAAAATCCAATCGAGCCACCATATAGAAAATCGGATATTTATAGACCATGAGCATATTGAATATTATGACAAACTAAGCAATATCAATATAATCGGACCTCCTAGATACTCATACGGATTCTAGAGGTGGCTCCCAAAGGAAACCGATATTGAATGCAAAAATTCGTACGATCAACATTCTAATCATGTTGTAGCAATAAGCTCCATAGAGCTCAGAAGGTCCGCTCAAATCCAATAGATAACGGAATGTCATATTCATTTTCATTTGTCTAAGAACAATTTCAAGAAATACTTTTACTCAAGTTTGTAATAAGAAAAGACCACTTTTTGTATGTATATATAAGCATGCACGATGTACATAGTATTCCTCCAGTTTTGCAAATTCGAATGTACTTTTAAATGGCACTCACAGTAAAATCCATATGAGGGAAAATTACATTTTTGGTCCCATAAGTTTGGTACGTTTCACATTTGGTGCCATTCATTACAGGATTAGCACATTTAGTCCGGTAATTTACAGAAATTAGTACTTTTGGTCCTCATCTACATTTTTGTCTACAGTTTAATGGTGCAATGCACGTGCCTAGCATGTGACCGTTAAGTACTTTTGACTACAGAGATAATTATTTTTTTTCTAAGCTTGATACAATTTTTGAGGAAAAATATAACTACATTTGAGGAGAAAAAATAAATTTTGAAAGAAATTACGGCAAAAATGTAGTGATTTCTCTTTTCTGTCACAAAAATTGAATTCTATCCTTCCATATTTCTATAAGTTAAAACCAAGTAGAAGCAACATAGAAAATCATGTCTTTCACAAGTGAATCAAATAGGCCAAATGAAACAAGCGGTAATGAAAACGCATATAACAATTAAAATTAAAGCGCAAAGTAAACGAAGACAAGCGGTGTACCATTTGAGCTCCCAGGTGTTCGATGTAGTATGAAAATTACGCAACAATAAAAGTTAATCATACGAGGCTATGGTTTGAAATATAAAAGTAGAAGCGAAACTTTAAACCGAAATTTACCTTTTAAATTTCAAGCTTCCAACTGGTTAGTTTCGTTGAATGTTCATCCAAGACTCCAATGTAGGAATCCTCCAAAGATGATCCATACCGCACAAAAAACGAGACCTTGATCCCTTTGCTAGGAGGAATCAAGATAAAAAACTCATCCTTTGGAGAGAGGAAGGGGCCGCCGAAATTTCATGGAGGAGGGTTTTTCTTTTTTCTTTTGTTGTATTGTGTAATGAAATATTACCCTAATACATATTGTGTAATCATACACAATATATATTTATATACCTTGAATAGATAAACAAGAATGTTTCTAGATACATTCTATTATCTATAAGGTAATTCTTC
>NW_011628053.1:4206-31963 GCF_000512975.1 Sesamum indicum | reverse complement strand
ATGGAGGAGGGAGAGTTTTTTTCTTTTTTCTTTTGTTGTATTGTGTAATGAAATGTTACCCTAATTCATATTGTCTAATCATACAGAATATATATTTATATACCTTGAATAGATAAACAAGAATGTTTCTAGATACATTCTATTATCTATAAGGTAAATTCTTCAATCCATTCCAAATAGTGAAGAGTCTAATTATGACTAACTAGCACTTTCCAAAAATTTAATTCTTTGGTCAACTTTTCCTCCATAAATTTTGCTAGTGGGCCTTATTCATTGGGCCGATTTTATGTAAAGTAAATTCAAGGCCCAATGAATTTTAAGTAAATCTCATTTTAAAAAATTCATTTAATTTAGCCCATTCATGAAAAAGTGTGTTCTAGCTTTAGATAGCTTATTTGAGGCCATAGATGGACATTTGAAGACAACAGACCATCTGTTCTTCCTAAGGGAAGTGAAACCCTCTGGCTAATCAATGTAGATCTCTTCTCAATGGAACTATTGAGAAATGTTATTTTCACGTCCATCTGCAATATTTCATAGTCATACCATATTGCTCGTGCAAGCAGAATCCGAATGGACTTGGCCATGTCTATGGGCTAATAGATTTCCTCAAAATTAACCCCGGGTTGTTGAGTGTATCCTTTTCCACGAGCCTAGCCTTGAAGGTTGTAACCTTTACGTCAGCTCCAAGCTTACATTTGTAAATCCATTTCCACCCAAAAGGTTTAACACCTTTAGATGGGACTACGAGGTTCAAAAATGATTTTAACCCATTGAGTCCATTTTAGATTTTACGACCGAATCGATGTCCAACATTGCTTCTCAGTACGTCCTTGGATCATTATCCAATTGACTAGTCAGTCCCGAGAAGTGATAGCTATTAGGTGGTCGAGATTCCCTGGTCGACCTACTGAGGATTGGAGCACCATCAGTGGGACCTACTGATGTTCTTTCGTTCAGTTGAGGTGTTTGACTTGTTTCCTTAAGTAGTACCTCATCGCATCAACTATCCGCAGAAAAACCCTTTTCCATGAACATTGCGTTCCTTGAGATAAAAACCTTTTGCTAAGATGGATCATAGAAGTAGTATGTCGCAGTTTCTTTCGGAGATCCAACAAACTTGCACAGGTTGGACCTCGAGTCTAGTTTGCCTCCCACTAGCCTCTAGACTTATGCGGGACTACCCCACACTCGCAAGTACTTGTAGGACGTAGGCTTGCCATGCCATATCTCATATGACGTCTGGAGCACTGTCTTAGATGGCACCATGTTAAGTAATTAGGCCGCCCTCTCAATTGTGTGACCCTAGAAAGAAGGGGGAAATTCCGTAAAAGTCATCATTGATAGAACCATGTTCAACAGGGTTTGATTCCTCCCATCATTCAGTTGTGGCATTCCAGTAGGAGTCTATTAAGAGAGAATTCCTTTTCCCTATAAGTAATCAATGAACTCACCACTTAAATACTCTCCGCCTCGGTCCGACCGAAGGGCTTTATCTTTACGGCCAGTTTGATTCTCGACTTCAAGTCTGTATTCCTTGAACCTTCCAAAGTCCTCAGACTTGTACTTCATTATGTAAACATAACCATATCATGAGTGATCATCGATAAAGGTTATGAAGTACAACAATCCTCCTCTAGCCGGAGTATTTAATGATCCACAAACGTCTGTATGGATCAAATCCAAAAGACCGTTGGCAAGCGCACTTTGTCAAACAAAAGGTTTCTTGATCATTTTTCCTTTTAGACAGGACTCGCAAGTTCGTAGGTTGTCCAAATCGTCTACCTCTAGACTCTTTGAGTTTACCAACTTTCTCATTTTATCTTTTGAGATATGGCCTAGCTTTGCATGCCGATACTGTGCATTTTTATGATTATCTAATTTTCATTTATGTTGGGGCAGGCATAATCCAATGAGCCCGCAGTGAGTCTATGGTCTATCTAAGGTGGTCCTATGCTATTACAAAGTAATATTGTCCATCAACATATGGATGGGCCTTGTGATATCACCATGGGTTGCCTTCTCCGTGGGCCTCCTCCTTCATGGGCCTTCTTCTCCATAGACTTGCTAGAAATGAAAAAGTATCTCGAATGGTCGTGTACTACCCTCATTACAATTTGAATAAGAAATCCCGATCAGAAGTTGGGGGGAATATATTAAGAGGATAGCAAGCCTTATTATTCCAAGGTTAAAATCAAGAAGAGAGGAGAAAATAAAATCACAAGGGCCCACCCAACAAAAATTAAAAGACATACATGCGATCTAGAGCTCCTTGATCATCCCTTCACATTCATTCTAGCATAGAATAACAATTAATCATGCTAGACAAGAAATGAACATCCTAAAAATATCGTGATATCCGATATCACGACAAAAAATTATATGTAGAAAAAAATAAGCTTAAAATTTGCAACTCATATGGATAATTAAGCATTGTACATCTAATGCACGCAATTTAAAAAATTAATTAAAGCAATTTAATTCTCCAAAAATTCTAATTTTCTCCAAAATTAAATCAGCAACAATAAATATTTTTCAAAAATTATGCAAAAATTGGAAACTTCAATTTTCCACAAAAACGGCCTAGCCGTCAGTCAGCAGCAGCAGCGCAACGGCCACACAACCGCTCGGCAGCGCGTATGCTGTGCATTTTCGATCAGCAGTGCACTGCTACACTACCATTTTTTTTTATTTTCACACATTAAACTAAAATTAAAATAAGTATTTTATTAGAAAATTTAACTTTCATAAAATGCTTAAATCATCCAAATTACAAAAATTAAACAAATTAATTTTCTCATATAACTATGAAAGAATAAGTAAAAAAATATATCATTCTTCAAAAGCAATAAAGAACACATTTCAATACTTTTTCACACAATACCATAGCCCCTACATTGTAACTGGGCTCTGATACAACTTTTAAGGGCACCAGAAAGTGCGAGTGGATCAGCTCGGCAACACCTAAGCGGAAGCGGTTCAAATAAATTGCTTAAGTAAAATGAAATCGCAATGAAATCATAAAATCATGGGGTGTACCCTTGAAGTTCCCGGGCGTTCGATGTGGTTAATATAATAAACAAAAATAATAAAATTAATGGGGCAATTAGTTGAATGAATAACGAGAGATACATAAATACAAATCAAGAATCACTTTTGATTTGATTTATTTCGAGCCTCGTTCGTTTGATCCGTTCACACAAGGTTTCGATGTAGAAATTCTCTAAAGCTACATCCATAGCACACTGGAACTTGGGATTCCTAAACTCTATTTGCTAGAAAAAAATTGAGGAGAAAAAACACACAAAGTATGCACAAGAGGGGTTCGGAGGAGAGGTGGAATTGGAGAGAAGAAAATTATTTTCTTGCTTTGTATTCACAGGTTATTCTAAATAACTAATATACATATATATACCTTGTATGGATGCATTACAATATATCTAGGTTTATTTAACCATCCATAAGGTAATAAGATCCTTTATTACAAATAAAGGATCACTAACATGACATTTTTCAAATGTAAATTTGTTAGTCAATAATTTCCTTTCTAATCATTTCCACCAACTTATTTAATGGGCTTGGCCGGTTTTAATTAATTAAAATACAAGGCCCAATCAATCTTAATTAAATTCAATTTAATTAAAGTTCACTTAATTAAGTCCATCATATATTTACTCCAATTAAATATATGAACCCAATAAACTTTTATTAAATAATAAGTGCAACTTATTAAATAATAAGGGCAAGCCCATTATAAAATAATCCAATTAATTTATCCTTGGGCTAATCCATCCAGTTGATCCCCCTCATATATAAGTAATCCAATTCCTTGTGTCATTAATTCTCAATAATTCCTCGTTCCTTCTCGATGATTTGTATGTGACTTTTTAGGTTCACCTTCAGCTAAACTTGGGCTAGTATTCAACACTATTATTAATTAAATTCAATTTAATTACTAATTCTTGATCAACCCTATCAAGAAAGCCCATTACCATAGGTGGCCATCTAGCAATAGTTGACACTAGAGACTAAGCGAAAATCCATGTGAAATTTTAGACTCCCGAGTCTATACGAGTATGGTCCTTCCGTCTACCGCCTCTCGGCCTTATTCTAAGGCATGGAATTGGGTGTCAGTTCCCATCCTAGAGTAGGCATCTAAGCTTAATACTTTAGATTGCGTTATGCCAAATTGCTCGACCTAGTAACCTCTTTTTGCTATCCGACCAATGACTGTGGCCACAGGTTTATAGAGCGTTAACACATCTCCAAGTGCATAGGAGATACCTCTGTCACATTAGACATGGGATGGATCCTATTCTTGGAACTCACCGTCCTCGCTACATACTTTGAATGCACTAGATAAGGCTTATGATGACCATGTCTGAGGCACGATCACCTCTCGCACAAATCTAAGATACAGTCATCGCATGCACGTAACTGCCGTATTTCTTCAAGTCTGAGTACTGCTCCCGTACTATCAGAGTTGGGTCTTAAGTTGTACCGACCAAGCCTCCAAGGCTTCCATATGACGATCCCGTGAGTCACTTCAGTCAATTCGACACCTAGTCAATTGACTCATTAAGATCGCATAGACGTCCCACATCTATCGCAAATAAAACACGACACTCATCAAATGAATGCGACTCTTAATGCAAGTCTCCATAGGACACTTCGATGCCGGCTCTCAAGGTGCTTAACATGAAATATTTGAGACCTAACCCTAAACAGTTGGTTTCATGGCCGCCTTCAAATGTGCAGTCCAACTGTTGCACGGTTGTTCAAGGTGGTATATGGGTTTTGTGGTGATGTTTGAAAGAAATGCAAACATAAATGTAATGATCACAACAATGAAATGCCAATAGCGAAAACTCGTTTAATTGACTAAATAATATTACACAAAATTGAGTTATTGTCAGAATAAATTAGAAGAATGTCAATCCAATTGGCTTTCAGGTCACCTACTCTAACAAGTGGTAGCTTCCTCATGATATTGTTATGTAAAGGCCTAGACAAATTAAAATGCCATTTCGATCCAAGTCATTTATGGTCTTAATATTTAATCAGTGTCGTGCTCAATCTATCAACCAAATTACACCTCAACTTTTGTCCCCCACAATTCATGAGACAGGGAAACAGTGAGCGTGTTCCTTTGTTCACAATAATGTTGCAACTTGCCTCTAATCCAAATATGCCATGACTATGAGACCACACTGGGTAGTGGTAGTTTCCTTAGCACATTATTGTGGATGAAAAACTTGCACAGAATAAACCATTTTGATCCAAGTCCGTTTTGGGTCCCAACACTTTAATTTCATCCAACCAAGTGAGAAATTAAAACCATTCAATTAATCACAAAATTATGGGCTTAAAACCAAGTATTTACAGAAAAATTCAAATTTTCTTTAATACTAAAATCATTCAATTAATCACAAAATTAAACAAGTTAATTTATACACATAATTATCAATAAAATAAGCAATAAAACATGCTTTAAAAAACATTAAAACATGTTGGCATGTTTATTCACATAAAATCGATAGCCTCTATATTGAACCGGATACTGATACCACTTGAGAGATCGCATGTTACAGTTGGGAAACGCTATAGCGGAAGCGATAAATTAAAACGCATCATAGTAAAATTTAAAGTGTAAAAACAATTGAATTCAATGGGTGTTCCCTTGAAGTTTTCGGGCGTTTGATGTAGTATGAAAAATTACCTATGGATGGAAAAATAAATGTTGAAGCGAGAATTAAAATCGAAATGTACCTCTTAAATTTTGAGCTTCCAACCGGCAAGTTTCCTTGAACGTTCACAAGAGATTCCAACATAGGAATCCTCTAAAGATGATCCACATCACACCGAAAAAATTTTTCTTGATTCATTTGCTAGAAGGAATCAAGATCAAAAAACTCACCAAAGGTGAGATGAAGGGGGCAGTCGAATTATGATGGAGAAGGAGAGGAATTTTTTGTGTTGTATTGTGTAATGAATTATTATCCTAACAATATACACAAAATATATTTATACACCTTGAATAGATAAACAAGAATGTGTCTAGATACATTCTGTTATTTATAAGGTAACTCTTTCCAAATAGAGAAGAATCTAATTATAACCAAGCTAGCACTTTCCAAAAATGCAATCTTGGGTCAACTTTTCCTCCATCAATTTTGCTAGTGGGCCTTATTCATTGGGCCGATTTTATGTAAAGTAAATTCAAGGCCCAATGAATTTTAAGTAAATCTCATTTTAAAAAATTCATTTAATTTAGCCCACTAGGTATTTAATCCAATTAAATATTCAAGCTCAAATTGACTCTTGTTAATTAATGGAATCCAATCCATTAAATTAATAAAGACAAGCACAATTTCAATTAATGTAATTAATTTAAACTTGGGTTATCCATCCAATGTCCCTCATGTGTGAGTAATCCAATTACTTACATCTTATGAAATTAATTTCAAATTAATTTCTTATTCTTTCTTGGTGAATAGTGTGTGACTCTTTACATTCACCTTTCAACTAGACTTAGGCTAGTGTCCAATATTATTATTAATTAATATTTTTTTGATTATCCCTTAATCAAGAAAGTCCGTTACCATGGATGGTTATCTAGCAACGGTCCATGGCACTAGAGACTAGGTGAATTTCCGTGTGAATATTTATGTTCCCGAGTCCATACGGGTACGGTCCTTTCGTCTATTGTCTCCCAGGCTTAGTTGAGGGCATGGAATTAAGTGTCAGTTCCCATCTTAGACTAGGAATCTATGCTTAATACTTGAGATCGTGTTACACCAAGTTTCTTGACATTGGAACCTCCTTTTCCTATTCGATCAACGATTGTGGCCAGAGATTCATAAGATGTGAATGCATCTCCAAATGCATAGGAGATACCTCTATCACATACTGATAGGGGATTGATCCTCTTCTTGGAACTCACCATCCTCGCTACATACTTCGATCGTACTGGATAAGGCTTATGATGATCACGTTTATGACACAATCACCTCTTAGACAGATCCAAGATACTGTTATCATATGTACATGACTATAGTGATTCCTCAAGTATGAGGGCTACTCCCTTACTATTCGAGCCAATGACTCAAATATACCGACCAAGGCTCTAAGGCTTCCATATGACGATCCCCACGAGTCAGTTCAGTTAGTTGACCACCTTGTCAACTAATCCACTGATATTGCATAGACGTCTAACATCTATCGTTGATGAAACGCAGCACTCATCGAATGAATGCAATACTCAGTGCAAGCCTCTGTAGGACTATCAATTCCTAGTCTTGAGGTCCTCAACTTGGAACGTTTCAAACCAACCCTCAAAAGTTAGTTTCATAGCCGCTATCCAATGCGCAACACAACTACATGGGTTATTGAGTGGTTTGTGGGCATCTGTTGTGACGTAAAAGTAGTGCTTAATGTTATATGACAAGCACAACAGACACATGCGCCAAAGTTGCATATTTACCATATTCGTCAAAGTAATATAGATTAAATAAAGATTGCTAGAATGGTTTTCGAAATCGGCAATCTAATTGGCTCTTGGTCACCTATTCCAACAGTTCTATTAGTAATAAACTGATTAAAAATCTAAGTACGGTTGCATCCACTAGAGGTGAATACATTTTAGTATAATTAATTTCTAGCCTTTGAGTAAAGCCTTGGTCCACAAGTCTAGCCTTGTACCTTAAAACATCATTTCATTCATTTCTCTTTTGTACAAACACCACTTATAGCCAACTGGCTTGAACACCTTTTGGTGCTGGAGTAATAGGTCCAAATACTTCTCGGTTATTTTCAATGTTTTCAATTATTCAAGTGTTAGCGTTGCTCTACAGTTTGAGGATCATTTTCATTTTCATCCATGATTTCGACGGCTATAAAATAGGGAAAAATCTCATTTGTTTCAATTTCTATTCGAGGGTAAATTTCATTTTTGGTCTAATAAGTGGACTTGTTTTCAATTTTTGGTCCATAAGGTTCTCAAACTTTCAATTCTTCCACAGTGACAAAGAACTTCTCCATTTGCATCCGTCTTTTATATTTTTTTCCTACTAAATGGGAGAGAGAAGAAAACAAATTAGCTATTTGTATACGGTAGAAGAAGAAATAAACCATCCCCACAAAATTTTCATTTATCTGTACATTTTCTCTCCAAATTTATACCCACCTAACAGAAAAATCATCTGTCATTAGCAACTTAATGATTGCCCCTCTTGTTTCCTGACATTGGAAAAGAAATGCACATATTGGATGGAATGTGTAAATCATCTATAGTATGCGACCAAAATTAAAAATAGGTCCATTTATGTGATAAAAAATGCAATTTACCCTCTTCTTAGTAACAACCTAAAGTGTTGCAAACATAATTAATAGACATCTTGTAACTGATCTCGAGATCTTGCTCGTATTTAGATAAATCAGTTCAAGAATTTTATCCTTGGGGACATTACTAGTGGTCACAATAGCATTGTTATTAATTGAGACGGCATGCTCCTTTCTCTTTCGAGGATTTGCTTCTTTAGATCCAAGTGTTCTAGCATGCTTTGTGATTTACTAGAATATTATGTGTAACTTTGTTCCTTCAAGTAACAATATAGTAGTTCTTTCGAATACCTCAATAAGATTATTAGCTCCTGAAATAGTATTCACAATTGGTCTTGTCATTAACAAGTTTCAGAAAAAACTCTTGTGTCTTAGAATGGTATGTGTAGTGTCACTATGAACAAGACAATGCTCCTTGCCATTGAGAATTGTAATGGGGTACAATATGAGAAAACCGTAACAAATGGGAAGAAATTGGAAAAGGCCCTAAATAATATCTTAAGCTAGCTTGTAAAACTAAAAATCTTGCGGATAATCTCTTGTGCTATGATCGGATCCTAGATCTTGTGCTCCGCCAACCACCTTTATGGATTGGATTTGGCTAGAGCACATCACCACACTATAAAAAAAGGCGAGATTTGGCACGGTCATGGCAACCATTCCTAAATCCCTTCCATCATGGAACGGTCTTTGGAACACATAATGAATGAATATTAAAAGATGATGTCAGGATGTATATTTTTTTTTGGTTATAATGTTTGAACAGGCAAACTGTTCGAACATGAGTTCCAGACAAATAGTTACAAAATCCGATCCAAATACTGTTACAAATTAGCAACGGTAAATGATTGGAATTCTATTTGGAACATAATATTATAATTAGGGATGGTCTTGAGTTGATCATTCCTATATGTGTGACAAAGGATGTCAAAAAGATAACAATTAGAAAATGTATGCCAAAACGAGGTACAGTTCGGAACGATTTTCGAACACCTTAATCAGCTATGCGAAAAACGTTCCAAATTATTAGTTTTATTTAAGAAGTAATGTATGTGAAAAATCATTCCAAAATTCAGTACAAATTGGAACTGCTTTTTTTAATATTTATTTAGTATTATTGAGCTTGTTCCAAATGAAATACAACGGTTACATTTAAATGGTAGAAAAAAATGTTCCTAAACTCGTCGAAAGGACCATTTCAAAATCTAAATCAACAGCTATTTAACAGGTAAATATGTGTGCTCTTTCCATTTAATGTCCCTATTTTTTTACATTCTTATTTTCTCTCTATTTCCTCAATCTCTCTCGAATTTTTTTGTTCTCTCACTATCCGACAAATAATTTTCTACTCTTGTTCGTCAACCTGTCTCAATTTTTTGTTGATATTTGAAGTTATTTTGATCATGTAACAATTTTAACCCTTTATTTGTCAATTAATTATATGTTTTGTAATTTTATCAATTAATTTAATATAATAATATATATATATATATATATATATTTGTGTGTGCTTGTGTCTCTGTGTAGGACTCATCGTCATATTAAGATAGTTAAGAAGATGGATGTATTAGAAGAACCTTCCAAATAGGGCAAGTTTTACTCTGTTGAGAATGATGTTGCTACATTTATAGAATGATCCAAGTCACAACATGCATACATGGATGATGAGAAGATTAAGTGTCCTTGTCAGATATGCAAAAATGAAGGTTACAAAACCACGGATGAGGTAAATTTGACTTATTTATGAAAGATTTTATGTCGGACTATTATAATTGGACTTCTCCTCGAGTGGAGAGGGTGTAGGAGTCTTTTGAGGCCGTTACCACGACCCCATTTTAGGAGGAGCAAACTCCCATTTCTAAAGTTATGTAAGGTACCAGTACGCCTTGAGGTGATGCGGTGCAGATGGATTCGGCATAGAGGATGGTTTTGATGCGGCCAGGCCGACTGTTTAGTCTTCTAAGTATAACCAGGATGCTGTGCCTAATAGTAGTATGAGGTCGTGTCCTACTAATGAAGGCTTTAGTACATATTATGGTAGAGGGCCCTAATTATGTGTTTGGGCTAACAGATCAGTTTCATGATGTAGTGCATGCAGCCATGCAGTCATTGTGGAACGGTTGCACCTAATCTCAATTGAGCATTGTTGCTGAGTAGGTGAATACCAAGGTCGCCTACCATTTTCTCAGCATATATATGACCAAAGATCTCAGTAGGCTGATCATATAGTGCCCCGCAACCATACCCTGCCCCAGGATACTATAGTTAAAAAAAATTAGTAATAAACTTGGGTTTACCTATTGAGAAGATCAATGTATGTAAAAATGGTTGCATGTTGTACAGGAAGGATGACATTGATCTAAACTATTGCAAGTTTTGTGAAGACTAATGTTGATAATGGAGGAATGTAACGAATACTACAAAGTTCGTGTGACACTAGGTAAATTTGTTTATCATTCTTTTAGTATTATTTTATAGTTAAAATGTCTAATATAGCATGTAATTTTAAATCTGACCGTTGCTTTCACGAGCGCATCAGTGCAGTCGTGACGGGGACATTTTCCCCACCCGTCGCCATGTCTAAGGTAGGTGCCGCCAGAGTACCAATATTTCTGGTTTGAGAGCATGAAAATAATCAATTTTAAATTAATTTGGTATTATATAATAATGTAATTACTTAATGAATTTTACTAATGTTTTATTTAATTTTATTATTGTAGATGACCTACTGGTGGGACTGTGACGATGAGTCAATGCTCTTGGTCTTCCACATGTTGGCCGATAAGTAAATCTGGAAGATACTATCTGTCGCCCTGTCCAGCCTGGTCGGGCCACTCTTGCTGGCAAACAAGGTCTGGCACATGCTCTAGACGTATTGGGCCAGCGTGGACTTCCAGCGAGAGTCCTCAAAGAATAAGTCGAATCGTGTGGCGAACTCTACAGTGTCCTCAATTGTGTATCAGTGGGAGGGGGTCTTCCTCTATTGACATGCACAAGAGGAAGTTGGTAAGTAAATAATAGCATTTTAAATGCTTTTCCATTATATTATAAAAAAGATGCTAAATGTTTTTCTTCTACAGGAGGCAAAGGTCCGTTGCCCCCTAAGCAGATGGAGTTATTTGAGATGTGCTACAAGAAAAAAGTGGATGGCGGTTGGAGCGGGCCGAGGGCGTTGGAGGTGGCAGTAAGTAGGTTTTGTTTTACAGGAGACATTCCAGAAGCTGCTAGAGGATAGTCGGCCTTAGAGGGTTGGATATTCCACAAGCTGCTTTATTTTTTGTAATATCCAACTCTCTAGTCTTTGTTATTCTTTTAGTTTTTTTTAAGTATCTATTATATATATGTATGCATATATATATGTTAGGATTAGTGGATTCAAAAGTGTCAATTGATTTTTCTTTTCAAAATATTTGAGAGCGATATGTTGTATGGTGGCAAAGAACCAAATAAATTGGTGCAAAAAATTCTTACACACATTTCTATATCTATATAACTTTCATATAACTTAAATTACAGTTCATCAATGAAATCCAATCCTCAAAGTGTAATAATCACTAAAATTATACCTATCTTTATATACCAAACCATTAATTATATTTTTCAGATTAAAACACACCTACCACATATATTTCTTTCAAAATATCCAGCCTTTGAAATCGAATTTCAATAGATCCTTTTTTTTTTTTTTTTAACCAAAACCACCTAGAGGTGGGGGGAGCTTTTCGGAGTCCCCAGTCCTTCTATATTAAAACGCCCAAAATAGTTACAACGGGGAGGGCTACCTCCCTAAAATTTCTAGTAAAGCTATAAACAAGGAGTACTACTCCCTTACAAATAGAGCAACAAAAAACAAGGAGTACTACTCCCTTACAGCAAAAGACCTGAACAGGTGTCGTATAAAAATTATGGTGAGTCAAAAAGGTTTTTGTTATCCCACCACGTCGTGGATCGCACAGCACCTGCGAATAAATCTGTACAAAAAGGCCAAGCCAGAGTGTGTGTAATGTTCCAAATAAACAATGAACATAAGTATTAACGCGGGGGTCATGTCTGTATGGCTGTCAGCCTTTGTACCTGTGAGAGGAGTTCATAAGACCTGCGAAAGATATAGCAACTAAAAACTAGATAAAGGAGTGGAAGGTAACAAGAGAAGAATTGGTCCCAACGTCAACCGTATGGGAGAGTAACCTCGAAGGAATCCATATAGGGACAATCACAAAAACAACACAGAAAAGCTTAGATAGGACAACATGAATCAGCGAAGAACTAGTCAGTAACGAAGTACCCCTAATTTCATGAAAAGATATTTTAACTGAAATTAAAAGTATTAGTACTTCTAATTCTAATAGCAGGCAAGGAGCAGGCGTCAAGTCTAATCAAACCTTTAGGAATACCAGTGATATTATCAGGAGATAAAATGATGAGATGTTGGCTAAAACAGGCTTGGTTAGCAAAATAATCGGCCACTTGGTTACCCTCTCTAAAGATGTGTGATATCTTGAACTCAGTTTGGGATAGAAGCTCTCTAATTTGTTGCAGCAAGTTCTGAAGGTGCCATGGCCCTTTGGGGGAAGAGGAAATAAGCTTGATGGCGATGTTAGCATCTGTTTCCACCCAAATTTTTCTAATGTTGTTATCAATGCACAATTTAACGCCTCTATATATAGCATTTAGTTCTGCTGCTGTGTTGGACATGAGGCCAAGATGTTCTTGGAATGCAAAGACGGTCTGACCTAGATGATTTCTGATGATGCCGCCTGCTCCTGCAATGCCTGGATTTCCTTTTGAGGCCCCATCCGTGTTCAATTTGAACCATCCCCTATCTGGCTTAATCCACTTAACAATATAGATTTTAGAAGAATCTTCTGAGGCGGAAGCGAAATTTTAAAAAGGGAGGCAACAGATCTGTCCCCTTTCCAGTGTATAGCTCGCATGAGGTTGGTTTTACCAAGAAGATGAAGATAATTGAGGGTTTGGGAGATAATACGATTAGGTTTGAAAGGATCCCCCTCAAATATGGCAGCATTCCTACAAGTCCAAGTGTTCCACATGATCAGCGGGGGAAGAATATCTCTGATGTGAAGCTGATTAGAAATATTACTTCTCCAGGCTTGAAGGATCATGAAAAAATTGTCCGTGATTGGAATATTGAGTTGAAATTTGGAGGCAAAGAAGCTCCAGACTTCAAGGGAGACCTTGTTATGAAGGAAAAGGTGAGGGATAGTCTCCTCCTTCAAGCAGCAAACGCATCTAGAGGCCAGAGATATGCCCTTTGTTTGAGTCTACTGTCGACTGGTATCCAGTTATGGAGGACTTTCCAAATGAAGATAGAAATAGTAGGCCTGACAAGGGGAGACCAGAGATTTTTGAAGATGGGAAGGGAAGGTTTGTGATCTCTAGTAATCTCCCGAGCTGATTTGGTAGAGAAGAAACCATGGGGGGATGGTTTCCAATGCATAAAATCTTGGTGCTGAGGATTAATGGGGATTTGCAAAATAAGCTCTATGATATGCTGAGGAACAACCTCCTTCAATTTACTAATATCCCATGTGTGGTTGTTCCAGAAGTTATTGACCAGGGCATTGGATGCTCTGTTGGGTTGTATAAGGGATTGAAGGGTGCCAGCAGGGAGCCAACAATCATACCATAAAGATACATTACCAGCTCCCAGGCTCCAAAAAATGTTCTCCTGAGAGATAGATTTAATGCTACAAATTCTTCTCCAAATATTAGAGTCATTCGGTTTATCTTTAGTAGAGGCAGGAGTAGACTTTTTACAATATCTACTGATAGTGAAGCTGGCCCATAGAGAATTGTTCTGTCTCAACCGCCACCAGAGTTTATGGGAAAAGGCTGTGACGGTATCCCTAATGTTTCTGATACCCAAGCCCCCTTCTTCACAAGGATAGCATATGAAAGCCCATTTAGTCCAATGAATTTTCCTGTGGTCAGTAGTGGTTCCCCAAAAGAATTTGGCAAACAGCTGTTCGATTTTCTGCATAGTGCCAATAGGAGGGCTCAAAACTTGAAGAAGATAAACAGGCATAGAGGACAGGACACTTTTAATAAGTTGAAGTCTGCCCCCTTGTGAAAGATGGATATGCTCCCATCCATTGATCCTGTTTCTGATTTTGTCAATAAGGGGTTCAAAAAGAATTTTCTTCTTATGACCTTTATGCAATGGAGCTCCAAGATAGGTGATAGGAAGACACTTGAGGTTGCATCAGTTTGGTCAGAGAGTGTTCTTCACATCTGGTGAAAATAATGATATCATCCGCATAGGCCAGGTGAGACACTCTAGTTTTACAGCTCGTCTGATAGAACATATCAGGATTCTGAGAGAAAAGGTGATTAAGCCCTCTGGAAAGAACCTCTGCAGCAAGGATGAATAAAGCAGGGGATTGGATCACCTTGTCTAAGTCCTTGAGATGATTTGAAGAAACCAGATGGTTCTCCATTAACCAGAATGGTAAACCAGCAATGTTCAATAGCGTGCTTGATGAGAATAATAAATCTGGTAGGGAAACCCATCTTCTCAAGAATCATATAGAGAAATTTCCAGTTCACCCTGTCATAAGCCTTAGACATATCCAATTTTAAAATAAGATTCCCTTTGCTATGACTCATGTCAAGATGATGTGTCATTTCTTGGGCTAGAAGGATATTGTCGGCAATGAGCTTACCAGGTACAAAGCCACTCTGAGATGGGGAAATAAGGTCAGGCAGAGCTTGGGAAATTTTAGTGTAAAGAAGCTTGGACAAGATCTTATTGGTAACATTGCAGAGGAAGATATGTCTGAACTCAGACCAGGATTGGGGTGAGTCCATCAGGCCCAGCTACACTGTCTTTATTAATAGAAAAGACAACCTCTTTGATATCATCATGGGAGGGTGGCTGACAGAGGTTAGAGAGGACATCTTGATGAATTTGAGGAAATTGGAATGGAAAATCATGAGGAAGAGAGGTGGCAGAGGTATCACTTAAGAGACTTGAAGTGAACCGAACCGCAGAATCCTTAATTTGAGCAGAGTCAGTGATTTCTTGTTGATTGTCCATCACTCTGGAGATTCTGGATTTCAACCTTTTCTTCTTGACAGAGGCGTGAAAGAATTTGGTGTTCCTTTCTCCCGCTTCAAGCCATTTGCAGTTGCTTTTCTGCCTCCAAAACTCAGACTCAAGTTTTAGAGCATGGACCAGAGCAGCATTTTGTCTGTTTAGGTTGGTCAAATTGGCTTCGGAAGGCAGCCTATCAAACTGTTTCTTAGCTTCATTAGCAGCAGCCTTAGCTTGGTCTACCAGAGAGAAGATATTGCCAAAAGTATCCTTGTTCCACTGCTTTAGGTGATCCTTCAGCCTATAAAACTTTTGTTGCAGCCTATACATACCATATCCCTAGATTGGGGCACCCCAGGATTGTTTGACCATGTCTTGGAAGTTGTGGTGCATAATCCACATATGCTGAAATCTGAAAGAGGAGGGGACTTTGTCCTCTGTTCTAGTGGCAGTAATTAACAGAGGGTGGTGATCTGACAGTCTTCTAGGGAGATGTGAAACTCTGGTGGAATTGAATAAATCAGTCCATTCTTGAGAATATAAGACTCTATCTAAGCGCCTCCAAACCCTTTTGTTAGTCCACGTGAAAGGCTCCCTTTCAAATCCTGCATCAGTTAATCCACTATCCATGACCATATCATTAAAGTCCTCAATAGAGCCCAAGCTACTGATAGTGCCTCCTTGATTTTCATGGGTATGCAGCATAGTGTTGAAATCTCCTCCAATAATCCAAGGTACCTTGTTGAGGGACAGTCTTTTAAGCTCTTCCCACAAGGCTCTCGTGGGATTCCTATAACATTTGGCATATACAAAACTACAAAAAATGTCCTCTTGAAGAAGAATAGAACATATTTTAACATGAAGCAGTTGATTAGTGTTCTGAACTACCTGAACATCAAAACCAACCTGAGCAAGACACCAAATTTTGTTGGAAATGTTAGAGAAGACGGAATGAAAACCAAACCTTTGAATGAAAGAAGCGTCTTCAACGTGAATAAAAGGTTCCAGCAAAACCAAAATATGAGGTCTATGAATTAAAAGCATGTCAGAGAATTTTCTGTTTATCTATCTTACCAATACCACGAACATTCCAAATCATAATTTTGGTCATTTAAAACTGTAGAGAGGAAGAGGAAACAGACCTGGTGTACCTTTTAGGGAGGGTCCTAGTAGTACTGTTACCTTTGTTGTTTTTTCTTTTGCCTCCACCTTTGCCTGTTTTAAGAGAGTTATCTTCCATGGAGTTTCTCTTTAACTTGTTAGACATAGTAGAGTCTTCCAAAATGTGCTCCTAGAGGTTAGCTTCCAGTGCTGTGTCGTTGGCCATTTGATAGATCTCCTGTTCTCTTGCTTGTACTTGTGGCTGGGGCTCAGTGTCAAGCTCCAGAAGTGAGTCACTGTCATCCAGGCTTTGAAATCTGTTGTAGATTGGTGTGACTGTCTCCTCTATGTCACTACTTTCTTTGGTGTCTTGGGCTTCACTTTCACTAGTTTCCTGGGTAGCTTGAATCTCAATGATATCCATCTCAGAAAAGAGCTTATTTCTTTGTTTTTTGTTGCTACATTCTCCTCTTAAAAGGATTCTAGTTCCTGTTGCTTTTGTTGAAGTGCTACCCTTGTCACCACTTTTTGGGGTCTTCTTAGCTTTTCCTCTGGCTTTCAGCTTGCTTGTGGAACTAAGTTCATGGCTTTCAGCATTCCAATCCTTGTCCAATAATTCTGTGTTGTCCATCTTTAAGTTCCCCTGTTTTCCATGGATGTGAATCTGTCCTGCACCATTGTCATTCTCCTGTTGATCTTTGTCCCCCTTTTCTGGCTCGTCAGCTATTGAACGTTCCACTTCTTCAGCGGGAAGTGGTGCTTTGCTTCCTTCCGAATTTTGATCGGCAGTAGGATGGCCTACTGACACAGTCATCTTTGTACCTCTATCACGGGCTTGTTTTGTCTCAATTCCTGGAAATTGTCGATGCCAAGGGTTGATCTTATTACGGGGTGGGGGTTTTGGGGCATTACCTTTCGAAAAACAATCAGAATCCTTATGTCCCACGTGCTTGCACAAAGAACAATATTCAGGTAGATATTCAAAAACAACTTTCTGTACTATGGTAACACCATTAATATGCAAGTCAAATTCTTCAATGATAGGTTTTAATAGGTCTATTTCGACACAGACTCTGGCTTGTGATAGTTTAGACTTGTTAAGAGTTAAAGCATCAATTTGTAAAGGTGAACCAACCATGCTAGCGACAGAAAAAAGAGCTTCCTTACGAAATAAATGAGCAGGGAGTTCAGGAAAGCAAACCCAAATAGGAACGACAGATGATTCTTGCGTCGGAGTAAATGTAGGCGTCCATTTAAAAATTCTCATTGGGAAGCCTTGAAGAAACCAAATGCGCCGTAGCCACAGGCGGGAGTAGTCTGACTCGCATGAAAGGGAGATGAGAGTGTGTTTGGAGTTGATCATGCTGACAGTAAACGCGCCTTGAATGCCCAATCTAGCAATAAGTTGATGCATTAGACTGTAAGGGGGTGCTCCATGTGAGAATTTTCCAACAAGGGAAAATCGAAAGGGGGCCGCGAGCTCCTCCGTCTCAGTATCTGCGAATGAAAGGGTGGGTCGGCCTTGGTTAACGGACTTGATACCGAGTGATTAGGGATTATGATCGGCCAGAAAAAATTTTCTGAGATCGGAGGGATGTTGATGGATACTCCGATTCCCTGACGAATTAGTAACAGCTTCAGCAAATGATTTCACAAGAGGAGCTGATTTCTGCTGTTCGATCTGTTTCTGCGATTTCTGAGTTGACTCGTCAGAGTTGGAACCGGATTCGTCCGAGTTGGCTACCAAAGTCTCCATCGGCATCGTGGTTCCGTTGGTGGAAGCTGATTGGAGGGGCTGGTCGGCCATGGGAAGGCGAGTCCACCAGTCGTTTTCCGGCAGTCAGCTCCCATCGGACGGCGGAGAAGGGATGCGCAACAGGCGGCGTTTGGGAATTACGTGATCTACGCAATGGCTTGATGGAAATTGATGGGAGGTGGCTCGTTCGACTCGCACGGAGGAGACGAGTCGATTGGTGGTGGTCCGCGATCGGGAGGCGCTCCGGTGACGGAGAATCGGCGACGGGAAGGTTCCACGGTTAAATTGATTTGTGGGAAATGTTCGCCTCGTGATGGGGATTCAGATGGTATGAGCTTCGGACGGTGTCTCGTCGGAACGTCGCCGGAATTTGAGCAAGACGGTGGCGAGTCGAAAATGGGGCGAAAAATCGCGACCTTCAGCTGGCGATTGGCGGCGCGTCAGGGCCAAATTCCGATCACGCGCAGCACGGCTGGATAGATCGTCGGACGGCGGTTCTGAATCTGTTGCACGTGGCCGGAAATTATATTTTTCAGATTAAAACACACCTACCACATATATTTCTTTCAAAATATCCAGCCTTTGAAACCGAATTTCAATAGATCCTTAATTAGAAGTATTGTCAAATTTCAATAAACGCAAAATGATTGAACTTGCAAGAAAGGTGTACATGATTAATTTTTCAGTTTTGAGTATCAATTCTAACATCGTCACTACTTTAAGTTTTTCAATTTTATTCAAAAACTGGAGCTGTATATAAAGAATTTTGTAGAGACAAATGGTTGATTACAATACAAAAATATGAACAGATTGATGAACTCTTTAAATAATTTTCATAAATATTGTCTCTCTTTTTTTCTTTTTGCCTTTTCCAGACGAATCTAATGTAGAAAATAATTTATTGTTTTACTGTATTCATAGATAGCATCAATATATACCTTTCTTTCTAATAATGCTTTTGTCTAATTATTACAATAATATTAAGTAAAGACAAACCAATAGAGAAGAAATTAATAGGAAAATATTATGAGAATAAGACAGAACATAACTTTCGAGGCTTCTGCTACCCCCTGTCCAGCTTTGTTTTTTGAAACACTCACACATACACACACAACATTTACTCACACTCTCTCACTCAATCACTCACACTTCAGATTTGCTCACGCCTTTTCTCCCTCAACACACTCACTGCAGAACACTATTCAAGTCCATAAAAAACTACACTTAGAGAGAAATCACGGAAAACTCCATAAATGTAAGATGAATTCTATCCAGGGAACTTAATTATTCCTTTTCTCAAGCATTTGATTCTTTCTTTTTCCTTCTTTAATTCTTTTTTTTGATTGACTTGTTAATTCGTCATCGTTGTATAATTTGCCAACAAAATTCTTTCATCCGATCCAAATTCAAATTCATGTTGTGAAGATTCCGGTGATATGCTATCGTCAGATCCCATCTATTCAAATTCATGTTGTGAAGATTCCGGTGATATGCTATCGTCAGATCCCATCTCTTGTGCTATGTCGGCAAGATTAATGGAGCCTCAGAGGTACAGATTTAATTATTTTTCTTTTTGTTTCTACAATTTGTTTTTAATTAATTTCTTTTCCTGTTAAAGTTTAAAAAACTAAATATTTAATTTTTTAATATATTAAGAATTTTTTTTCCATAATTAGGGTTCAACAAGAAATTCAACTTTGTTATTTGATAAATATTTTAAAATGAATTCATGTGGAAACCATTCCTGAGGCTATAGAAATCATGCTCAAGAAAGCTTGTCTTGTTTTTTTTTTTTTTACCTTATTTTTTGATATATTTTCTTACCATGACAAGTAGTCAAAACTCATATTTGAAAATACAAATTTTGATACCTTAAATTAAGTACAAAATGGGGGATGAAGAGAAAGTGCAATAGCGGTGGTGATGACCTGGCCTAGGCTCAAACCAAACTTGATTGTGCCTATTTTCTTTTCTTTTTTTTTTAAATGAAGATGAGATACTTTTTTGAACAAACTTAAATAATTTATGCTTTTATTTCAAATAAATAAATCATTTTGATACCTTAAATTAAGTACAAAATGGGGGATGAAGAGAAAGTGCAATAGCGGTGGTGATGACCTGGCCTAGGCTCAAACCAAACTTGATTGTGCCTATTTTCTTTTCTTTTTTTTTTAAATGAAGATGAGATACTTTTTTGAACAAACTTAAATAATTTATGCTTTTATTTCAAATAAATAAATCATAAATTAAACCAAACAAAAAATCAAAACTTCCAAAACAAAGTAGCTAAGACCGCATAATGAACTTAATAACAATTTAACCAACTAGCTAGAGATATTAAACTTAAATAATGAAAAGCCAAAAAAAGATTTAAAATACATTTTTCAAAAATTAACAATGAATTTTAGTGAATTATTGTACTAATATAGAAGTAGAAGAATAAAGGTAAAACTTTTTAGAGTTTCAAAAGTATAAAAAAATATAGAATAGTTAAGCTACAAGAATAAAATAAAACTTATATGTCATATATTATTAAAAACAAAGAAGTGGCTCGATTAGGTCGGCCCACTAACTCGACCCAGGGTCAGGATGTCCTAGGTCATTGGGCTTGGCCTATCCCAAGTATTGATACTTAGAGTCACCCAGGATTGGCCTAGATTGGACCAACCAACTTTTCTTGATTTGGTCAATCACATCCTAGGTTGAGTCCCTCTTGAGCCCGACTCTTTAGGCATCTTGATGAGTGACTAGAAACCATTGAATTAGCATAAGTTTGGTGGAAGTTTCTCAATTACAAGATATAATGTGAAATTCCTATGACCAATAAAACTAAAATAAGAGTAATTCTTTATTTTTGGGACGCAAGTTAGGTTTATATATCCAAATCATTTGAAGATTAGAAATCCGTTTGCTATTATGATTTATTGATACCAAGTACTGAAGTAATGTTTATCTCATCTTATTAATTTTTAGTCTAAAATTTAATTATTTTCTTGGTAACTTTTTATTTGTTCTTTAATCTACATATAACACTTTGTTTGTAGAAAGCTTATACAATCATTTTACTTATCTCTACCCCCTCACGCACTAAACAAAGGAAACAAGATTAGATATTAGTGTGCAAAATAATCCACAATGCCTCAAATGCAAGTGATAAGGTAATAATTGTTTAATACTTTACCAAAATAATCTGTAAATTTTTTAATTCAATCTTCGTTTTCAATTATCATAAACAAAAATTAATTTATTCATGTGAATCCTTATATTGAGCATTTCTTTTTTTTACTATATCAAACGTATGATTCAATATTCCAAAATTCATTCATTAATTATTAAATAATTGTGATTCATGGAAAGCTAAATATAAGTGATTTGTTTTTATTGAAAACAGTGTATTAAATTATCGATATATAGATAAATAGTTTCAAATTAAAGCATACATTAAATAAAAATTACTAAACGCAAGAAACTAGTATAAAAATAAACCAAATACCCATATTTATAGAACTGAAATCGGTGACCTTTTGGTTGTAAGACATAACCATGCAATTTGAACAATATCTAAACTTTCAATTTAATTTAGAATTTCGAATACATTTAGTGAGAAAACATTTTTTCTAGTTATTATGTGGGGCACCAATAAATTTTAGACAAATTTATGTCGATAAAATTATGAATCACCTAAAAAGTTTTTTCTTTATTTGATTGGACTAAATTAACCTTACAAATATTATTTTTTAAGGATACAAATGTAAAATAATATAGTAATTGTTTCTTATTAACTTTTTTGACACTACACAGATACTCTTATTAATTACTTTTTACATTATTCACATTTATTCTTACTAATTACTTTTCACATTATACTTATTTAATCATATAATTTTTTTGTATATTACATTCATAATATATCGCATTTACTAGGTTACCCCTATCATATAACACCGTCAAAAAATCACAAAAATGGAAATGATTTAATGTTGAAAATTTTATTAGAATACATATAAATGCGAACTACCTGAAGGACTTAATAAATCAAAATAGGTTAAATGACGAATGAAAATCAATTAAATGAATTGTCATGTAAGAAACTAAAGAGTAAAATACGAATGCTAAAAGAATTAATGAGAATAAATTAAATCACTTATTATGTAAAGTGAACACTTTTTGTTGTAAGATAGATTAAAATGTAAATTGAGATTTGACATGTAATTCCTATGTACGTTATAGAACATTTTTATTATCTCTAATATAATAGAATAAATTGTTAAGTGTACAAGTTTTGATCATTTCAATAATGTACAATCCTTGTAAAAAAATATAAAAATGTGTAAATGCTACTCCTAAACCATCATCACATATATCCATTTTTCAAAAGAAAAAGTAGTAAAAAATCGCATGAAACCATAGATAAACACTATCTATACCATTATAGTTATCTATGATGAGTGGCTACGGACACGGTGACAGGGACAAGATACGAACAGACATTGCCACATGGAAAATTTAAAAATATTAAAATAGAAAATGGCACTCACACTCCTATAAACGATATAATTGTTATTATATATGTTCTTAGTTTCTCATAAAATTAAATTATGACATATGAAAAAACTCAAATAAAACCTAACATAACCATGTCTTGCATCTAAATATTTAACCAAAGGGTTAATTGCAAAGACTGACCCATAACATAAGGTGGTAGCATTTTAAGAACTGCAATTTAGACCCTGGCAAAATATGCCCCATAGCTTTAAAAAATATGGTGATTCCTGCCCTCCGTCTCGATCTGAACAAATATTAGACAATTTCATCCCTCAACAGCTTTAAAATAAGCAATTTAGTCCATTTTCAATTATTTTTCATTCTAATGCATATTTTTGTACACGCTCCCCTAGAATGGTATCAGAGCTTAGGTTTATTGAAAAAATATATGATTATATTATATTTTGATATTATTTATCCACTAATGGAGGAAACTTACTTTAGAGAAAATGGAACCGAATGAAATTTCGAGTTATGATGAAAACATTGAATATTTCCAATTCTAATGCATATTTTTGTACACGCTCCCCTAGAATGGTATCGAGCTTAGGTTTATTGAAAAAATATATGATTATATTATATTTTGATATTATTTATCCACTAATGGAGGAAACTTACTTTAGAGAAAATGGAACCGAATGAAATTTCGAGTTATGATGAAAACATTGAATATTTCCATATTCGGGAAGTGTTACAACGGTCCCAAGAGGATTGATCCAAAACTTCTCAGGCCAGAAGAAATTTTGATATTCGACAGGTACTACTAGGAAATGCAGTGAGGTGCCTACACTCCACTGAAGTCCATGGTAGAATCCCAGCTAGGAGAAGCGGAACGGGTAAACTCCTGCATAATTACGATTCTAAAAATTATGATTAAAAAAACTGACGGGAAAGAGCTCGAGCCGGATACATCAAAGATCTCCAAAGATCTGAGGGAGATACAAACGACAGTTCAAGACTATAGACATAGGTTAATCCATGTACCTATTAAAATAGAATCTTTGAGCCAGAAGGCTAAGGAGGTTCTTATGATCCTTCTTGATCTGCACAAGGATCTTATAGATATAAAGGTAGACATTGCAGATCTGAAGAGAAACCAAATGGAGAACCCTGAGACATCTAAATCCAGACAAGAGCGAATTAGGGACGCCCTTGGAATAGTAATTCTTCTACAGCAGAAGGGGAAGGTCATGGAGATTCCAAAGCCAAAATCAAGAGAAGATCTGATTATCGCATCTATCAGATCTGTAAAATAATGGAAGTAACAAGAGCACAGATCTATAAGAATTGGCGGAATACATTTCCCAACTCGAGATTGTGGATTTAGTCAATATCCAAACAAATGAAATAACTCCAGCACCACCACCACCGGATGGGAATACATGCTCTAATGATCCTTCGTAGGATCAACCGAGGAGAGAAAGTGCGGATTTCCACACTAATGCCACTCCAACGTTTGTGGGAACCGGCTAAAGAAAAATCTAGGAAGAAATTCAAAAGAGAGTGCTTGAAAAAACATTTTGGGCAAGGACCATGCTTCAGCCCTTACAACCATACGACACTATACTTAACATGGATATTATCGATTTCCAAAATACCGAGAAGTTGATAGACGAATGGGTTGCAGCCATCAAGAAAGCAGCAACTACCGTGGAGCTCGACAAAGAAAACATCATAAAACTTGTTGAGTTGAGCTTGGAGGGATTTGTAAAGATCATATGGGACAATAACCCAGAAGATACAAAAACCAGCACCCTTTCCGGAGATTCAAAGGGCGCGATAGCAGACAGGCTAGGAAGGCTCATCAAGATAGACTTCATAGGAGATTGTTACTTCGAAGGAAGTAGAGCAGAAAAGGATAAAGAATATACACAATCTCTCTTTAGCCTTGAACCAAGAAGTATTTGCCTAGTAGATGAATATATCTATTGGCCTCGTAAGTACTTTTTCCAAAGTTGAGTGGCAACAGAAGTAGCATCTCCAATGTTCTTCGCAAAGATATGCAGTCCATGGAGGGAAATGTTGATCCAGTCATACAAAGCCATATACTAAATATTTTTTATATGAAACCCACTTGACAAAATTTTATCTGATATATTTTTATATATGTTAATCAATACCTTTATCACTTTATTTAAAATTTTCAAAGCCATATACTAAATATATAGGTTGAAGTCTTTTGGCAGTTTCAATTAGCGAAAAATAGTGCATTTCAATGTATATATTTTGTCAAGTGGGTTTTCTCAAAGTTTTGTTTAACCAGGTTTCAATTAGTTCAAATTGTGTATTTATAACCAATATATTTTTCTTCATGCTTATGGATTCTATCTTTTATTTTAGAACGTGTTGTATTACTTATTTTGCATCATACTTGACTTTCTGCGACTAAAAAGGTTTATTTTTAGGTTTAATAGTACCAAAATACTATGAAATATTGGAAACCAATTTTTCCTTCTTTTTCTCAGACTCACGTGACTTTTCCCGCCAAAATTGTGGGGTTGACGGCTATGACGGCCCATGTGCACGGCACATGGGCTCCGCCGTTAAGTTGGTACAAAAAATGCTTATTTTTTTATTTAATGGTACCCAAACCTGAACTTGCAAAATTTGTAGTACTTAAAACCAAACTGACCTTTTTTAATTGTAACAAAACACAATTTTTCCCAATATTATACATGAAAAAATTTAACATTCTACCTTAATTGAGCATAAAGTCGTGTTGATAACGTGTTATAAACTTATAAAAATTCTAATTTTCTTAGGTTATTACTCCTAATAGTATATAAGAAAACAACATATACATATTCTCTCCAAATCTCTTTCCTTATAATTCTTCCAAATAATTTTTTACAAATGAATTACATAGTGGTATTTATAAACCATCAAAATTGTTGTTATAAACTATACTATTAAAGAATATAATTAAAAAACATCATGGGGGATACAAAAGGTTATAAGCATTAGGGCAAATTACAGTTTTCCATCCAAACTATGCTTGTTTTTACTTTCGCCATTGAATTTTTTTTTGTATGAACTTACCATCTCAACATTACAAAAATTTGCACTTTTCTATATATGATTGTCTTTTTCTTGATTTTTTGCGTGGGAAAACATCACATGTTGTGCATATGTGAAAAAATATCATATTACATTAAAAATCACACGTGCACTACATCTGATGTTTCTTTTGACAAAAAAATTGGTTGAAAAAAGTTAAAAATGACTAAGTGTAAAATTTTGTAAAGTTGAGATGGTAAGTTGACACAAAATAAATTAAATACCAATATATAAAAATGGTCATAGTTCAGATGGCAAAATGTAATTAACCCTAAGCATTATGAGAAAATACTAAGAAATGTATGCATAATCCAATTATGAGATAATATAAATTTTATATTTCACCCAATAGACATCTCCCATTTAATGTTACATTAAAGACTTTATTGACCAATATAAGTAATCAAAATTGTCCCACAATAATTGAAATCGCTATTTCAATCATGCTAGGTTACATAAACGCTATACTAACATGATCACCACTAAGCCTAACTAAGTCCCTAGTCGTTACAATAATAGCCCCTCTATTTCTAATCCTTAGGACCTTCTTGTTTGAACTTTTCTATTCCGAATCATCACTTGCAAACCATTCGCAGATTATGAATTCAGTGGTATCCAATACCATGAGTAGAATGGTGATTATGTTAATACTCAATTAAAGATTTTTACCTTCATCGGAGAGGAGCTCAGGACACTCCCTCTTCCAGTGGCCCTTCTCTCAGCAATAAATACAAATATCATTCAGTACCCGTGACTGATGAACAATCTTCCTTTTACTTTTACCCCCGCCTAAAAGCGTAACACGATTACTTGAAGTAGTAGAAGCAGTAGAAGAAGTCTCATCACTCTTCCTCTTCCCCTATTTAGCACCTTTGCCCTTCACTTTAGAGGTAGAAGCCTCTCCCACTAGTACAGCCGGATGAAAATTTTTCTATCGTTGCCTCGTAGTGGACCAACATATTAATCAACTCAGGAAGCTTTTTTTCAATCCCATTCATGTTATGGTTGACAATAAATTGATCAAAAAAGAGAGGTAGTGATTGTAAGATCATGTTCATTCTCAAAATCTGCCTGGAGGTCTTTTAGCTTTTCTACTAGGGATAGCATCATCACTCGATGCTCTCATATGGCCAATCCTTCAGCTATTCTAGCACCTAAGAATTCCTCAATCACGGCATATCTGATACGTTGGTATGGTATCGCAAAAAGTTTTGACCATACATCTTTGTACCTCTCATACTACTTCTGGATCTTGTTAATCATCATGCCCCAGTACGATACTGTGTACTGCCCAGTTGTCCTCATGCCACTGAGTAAATTGTTCAAACGTCAAATCTTCTCCTTACCCTTCTGGCAAAGTGCAAGATAGAGACTTATCCAGAATATAAGTCTAGTTCTCGAAATCTTGGATTATCCTCAGATTTGTCAGCCAACTGGAATAGACATCAACGAGAATAAATTCATCAAATTTATTATCCTCAAGTATGGTGTTAAGTGGATTCTTAGACATCAACGATAAATAGAAAAATTATTATATTATCATAAAATTATGTTCAAGTTAAGGACTTGAACTTCAGTCATTAACCTCCCACTATTTGTACAAAAACCATCACTCTCAAATGGGTTCTCGAAAAATCTTTTCTTAGTGGGCTTAGGGTCCATAGGCGAAATTCTTGATGTTGTGCTTTCACAATTCACATGAAAATAGCCTTGTAGGAGGTACCAAATACCATTCTTGACCTACTAGATCCCTAAGATATTTTGCATCACCCTTTTTACGTGATTCCGAGGACTTCAAGCGAATCACGTTGCTTGGTGTTAGATGCAACCCATCAATCAAATCATAGGGCAGACTACTATTGCCCCACGACTCATGAGATAGAGAAATAGGTGTGTATTCACTT
>NW_011628053.1:0-4090 GCF_000512975.1 Sesamum indicum | reverse complement strand
TCTAGCACGCCACTATTGGATAAAATCACAAGCCCAATAGCCTATGTGATCTACTAAGCTTAGTTTTGTCTCCCAAGTGTCTCTTGACGAATGTAGGGCTATCCCACACTATCAAGTACTTGTAACTCAGGCTTGCCGTGCCATATCTGATATAATGTCTGGGTTACGGTCTTAAAAGGCTCCATGTTCAACAACTTGGATGCCATCTCAAGAGCATATCCCCAGAAGGATAAGGGTAGTTCGGTAAAACTCACCATAGACCGAACCATGTTCAACAAGGTTCTGCTCCTTCTTTTAGAGACACAGTTAAGTTGTGGCGTTTCAGGAGGAGTCCACTAAGAGAGAATTTCATTCTCGTTTAGGTAATCTAAGAATTCCCCACTTAAATACTCACCACCTTGGTCCAACCGAAGGGTTTTAATTTTGCGACCAGTTTGGTTTTCAACTTCAAGTCTGAACTCTTTAAACCTTCCAAAGGCCTCAGACTTGTACCTCATTAGGTAAACATAACCATATCCTGAGTGATCATAGGTAAAGGTTATGAAGTAGGAAAATCCACCTCTGGCTTGTGTATTCAGTGGCCCACAAACATCTAAATGGATCAAATCCAACACACCACTGGCAAGATTACTTTGTCCTACAAAAGGCATCTTGGTCATCATCCCTTTCAAACAAGACTCGTAGGCTGGTAGGTGATCCAAATCGTCTATGTCTAGACTTTTTTAGTCTACCAACCTTTTAATCCTACCTTGAGAGATGTGACCTAGCCTTGCATACGAGGTTTGTGCATTTTCTTGATTTTCCATTTTACGTTTGTTTTGAGCCGTCATGATTAAATCATGTTGTTGGCGAATATAAAGACCATTATGAAGTATGCCTAGTAGATGTGAAGAACCATTCTTCATCAAATAAAAACAATTTTTATTGATCATAAACTTAAAACCAACATTGTCCAACAATGAAGTGGAAATGGTATTCTTGATCATGCTAGCTACATAATAGCAAATTTTTAATTCTATCCTAACTTGATCACTAACAGCTAAGGGGACTATCCCTACAGCTTCAGCAGCAACAGCCTTGCCGTCGCCAAACTTTAGGACCTCCTTGTCTTTACATAGCTTTCTGCTTCTTTCCAGCACCTGGAAATCATTGCAGATGTGAGCTCCATAGCCGGTATCCTTGACTGACGAACAATCTTCCTCTTTCCTTTACTCCCGCCTAACAGTGTAATAGGATCACTTGAAGTGCTAGAAGCAGTAAAAGAAGTCTCATCACTCTTTCTCTCCCCCATTTGTCACCCTTGCCCTTCCCTTTAGAGATCGAAGCCTCTCCCATTAGTATTGGATGATGTAGATTTTTCAATCGTGGCCTTGTACTGGACCAACATCTTAATCAACACATGAAGGTTTTTCTCAATCCCATTCATGTTATAGTTGACAATAATAGATCAAAAAAGGGTGGTAGTGATTGTAAGATCACGTTCATTCTCGAAATCAGCCAGGAGGTCTTTTAGCTTTTCTACTAGGGATAGTATCATCACTTGATGCTCTCATACGGACAATCCCTCAACTATTCTATCACCTAAAAATTCCTTAATACGGCTAAATATGTGTGCTCTTTCCATTTAATGTCACTATCTTCTTCCATTCTTATTTTCTCTCTATTTCCTCAATCTCTCTTGAATTTTTTTGATCTCTCACTATCCCACAAATACTTTTCTACTCTTGTTCGTCAACCAGACTCAAATTTTTAATCGATATTTGAAGTTATTTTGATTAGCTAACAACTTTAACCCTTTATTTGTCAATTGATTATATTTGTTGTAATTTTATCAATTAAATTTATTGTTATAATAATATATACATATATATGTGTATGTGTGTGTTTCTGTGTTTGTGTAGGACTCATCGTCATGTTAAGAACGTTGAGAAAATGGATGTATGAGAAGAACCTTTGAAATAGGGCGGGTCTTACTCTGTTGAGGATGGTGTTGCTACATTTATACAATGACCCTCCACATGCATGTATAGATGGTGAGAAAATTAAGTGTCCTTTTCGAAAGTTTGAAAATGAAGTTTTCAAAACCACGGACAAGGTAAATTTTGGCTTATTTATGAAAGGTTTTATGCTGGAGTATTATAATTGGACTTCTCATTGCGACGAGAGGGTGTAGGAGTATTTTGAGTCCGTCACCGCGGCCCCATTGCAAGAGGAGCAAACTTCGATTTCTAATATTAAGTAGAGTACCAGTACGCCTTGGAGTGATGCGGTGCGGATGGATTCGGCACAGAGGATGGTTCTTGATGCCGCGAGGCCGGCTGTCTGGTCTTTTAAGTACAATCGGGATGGTGTGCCTGATAATGGTACGAGGTCGTGTCCTACTAATGTAGGGCCTAGTTTATATTATGGTAGGTGATACGAATATGTGTCTGGGCTGGTAGATTGATTTCACAATGTAGTGCATGTAGTTGAGCAGCCATTGTGGAATGGTTGCACACAATCTCAATTGAGGGTTGTTGCTAAGTTGTTGAATATCAAGGTCGTTGGCCATTTTCTCAGCATATATGTGACCAAATATCCCAATGTGCTGATCATATAGTGACCCATAACCACACCCTGCCCCAAGATTACTATAGTATGAAGAAATTGATAAGAAACTTGGGTTTACCTATTGAGAAGATTGATGTGTGTAAAAATTGTTGCATGTTGTACAAGATTGGGTGTGGTTAGGTACAAGTCAAACAGGGAGCAAAATCTTAATCGCAAAAAGACATCGTATACTATTCTTAGGTACCTGTCGGTTACCCCTCGCCTGTAAAGGTTGTATGCTTCAGAAGCGACTGTCGAGCAAACAACGGGGCAAGCCAAAAATCAAACAAAAGATGGATCCATATGCCATCCGTCTAATTCAGATGCATCGAGGCATTTTGACTGGAAATATCCTCATTTTGAAGTAGAGCCCCGTAATGTTAGACTTGGCTTGTTCAACAGATAGTCTCGCAATGCACGGGCAGTACGGTCGTACTTACTCATGTTGGCCCATTATACTTACACCGTACAATCTCCCACTGGGAATGTGCATGAATATTGAGTGTATGTTCGTAATGATGGTGATCCCCGGACCTTCCAATCCAAAATATCTCATCGATGTTTACCTGGAGCTGTTGATCGAGGAGTTGCAGAATCTGCGACATGTAGGTATAAAATTCATGCCAGTACAATTAGTATGAAAGCATTAATATTCAATGCTTTGATCAACGAAATATATATTAATCCTATTTATACCACTTAAAACTGATGTTCGTGCGATTAGCATGATCTACAAGAAATATATATAATCCAATTTGCGGCTAGTTAAAACTTGTCGATGCGTTTAGTACAATCAACAAAAGATGTAATCCCTACTGAAACTAAATTAATACTCACTTACATATGAGTATGATCAACGAAGAATGTAATCCATACTCAAACTAAATTAATACTTACTTCCGTGTGATGCTTCTACATATGTACGAACAAAATTTATTATCTCGATTTATTCCAACTAAACTCATGTTCGAGCAATTAGTGTGATCATTAAAATGTTAAATCCTACTTATGTGTATAAGGATAAAAATACAGTTTCTGTCTTGTAATTTATGAGGGGGTGTCATTTTTTATCCTACACAAATAATGAAAATTAGTTTTTACAAGACTAAATTTATCAAAATTATAAAATTATAGAATTAATATTACTAAAATAATTAGTGTTATCAATAAAATATAAGTAAAAATACTATTAATGTACAGGTGTGTATATATGTACACATATATATCTAGAGTTCTTGAATAAAGTTGAAAATTCAATCAAATTGTTCGCCGATTGCATTTGAGGTTGATGAATAAATGTATAGTACGAATATATTAGTATAAGAAGAGTAACACGAATAGTATTCGCATGTTAACATTTATGATATCTATAGAAGCGTATTAATCATTGCTATATTCTAGGGTACGAACGAGGAATAATTTGTGTGATTAATTCTTGTAACATTTGTCTAAGTTAATAAAACTCATATACGTACATTTATGGTACTTCCATCAATGAAAT
>NW_011628052.1:511438-559013 GCF_000512975.1 Sesamum indicum | reverse complement strand
ACTGATCAAAGCATTGAATATTAATGCTTTCTGACTGATTGTACCGCCATGAATTTTAACTCAGCATATCTATACGACTACAAAATTTTGCTGCTCATACATATTGTTTATATGCACGAAGGTACATAATTGATCATACTATTTGTTCATATGCACTCAATTTTGTAACTATGTTTCATTTGCAAATGAAACGAGTCACAATGTTTGTACTAGGCTCCAACACCAATTTCTCCCATGCTTCATTGGCATCTCCACTACATTGAAGGAATACCTCTGTGGCGTTCAACTGATGGATCCGCCACCCGAATTCCTCCCTCCTCCTCAAAATCTTTTCAACTTGACGGCAAGCTAATTTGCAAGTGTTCCTCTTAATTTTATCAATAGCTGCCTTAAGAAGCTTAGCCCTAGTTTCACCATCGACAAGACCCTCACTCCTGAAGAACTCATCCATCTCGGGGACCCCAATCACGCCTAATCCCATAATCATAGTCGCGAATTTTTGGGTCAAAAAATGCCTTACCCTCCTCCACCAACCCGCTATCCACCATCTGATCAACCCTTTTCGACACGTACGAATGCAAGACCGGGATCGCCACATCCATCCAAAGAAAACAACACTCGTACTTGGAGGGAAACTCAGTGTTGTCACTGACAAGTCCCTGTATGAAGGAATTAGACCCTCCCGCAATGATTGGCAACCGATTCTTTTGAACGATGGCATCAGCAGCCAGCAATGCATGATGCACAAAATCATGTAAAGTGAAATCCATCTCCGGATCAATGATACCGAGCAAATGGTGTGGCACGCCGCGTTATTCCTCATTTCTCACCTTATTGGTAACTATGTCTAGGCCCTTGTAGACCTGAATTTTGTCCGAGTTGATGACCTCTGGCCCGAAACGGGTGGCCAGGTCTATCGCCAGGCGCGATTTGCCTGTGCTAGTGGCACCCAATACCACCACCACCTTATCCTTTCCTTGGTGCTTGTTCATCATGCCCCGAACTGAAAAGTTCATCATGCTAGATTGTGCTGGCTTCCAGGCGGAGACCGACATTCTAATTGGTAATTACTTTTACTTTTTTTAACACCTGTCAATTACGTCACAGAAATAAAAAAGGAAAAAGTGCACGTGTTAGAATACTCTCAAACAAAACAAACAAAACATGTACTAAATACAATCTACTATTTTAGAACATCTATCTATCGTAGAGTGACAAGCAGTTCTCAATTCTTGGATTAATTTCTCTTCTTCAAAAGGATTTATTTGAAGAAAAACTTCAAACATTTGTGGGCTCTAGAGAGAATCTCGAACAAGTTCAATTGATGTGAAAGAAATTACCTAGACAATTGTTTGAAACGTGAAGAAACATAGGATGTGTAGGGGGGTATTTATACATACATACGTACACATAATGTGGAATAAATCAAGCCATTCATAACTTCACCCCTATCTCTATCCACTTACAATGTAACAATTCAAATAAATCATGAGCAAGGAGTCTGTCCAAATTACTGTATCTTTTACTATATTTACGAAATAGGAAATGAATCATTAATTATTGCTAAGCTGTCGTAAAAAGATAATACAAATACTAATCATAATGAAGATGTCAAAATCTACACCGTGCAGGTACCATAAGAGTTGCAATAAATTCATCGATAATTATTTTTTGTAAAAAAATTATTCTTGGGATGTATAATGAGTAATGTTACTATATTGAATGAGAAAAAAAATTATGAATAATTAAATTATCCACTTACAATGTAACAATTCAAATAAATCATGAGCAAGGAGTCTGTCCAAATTACTGTATTTTTTACTATATTTACGAAATAGGAAAAGAATCATTAATTATTGCTAAGCTGTCGTAAAAAGATAATACAAATACTAATCATAATGAAGATGTCAAAATCTACACCGTGCAGGTACCATAAGAGTTGCAATAAATTCATCGTTAATTATTTTTTGTAAAAAAATTATTCTTGGGATGTATAATGAGTAATGTTACTATATTGAAGGAGAAAAAAAATTATGAATAATTAAATGTTAATGATGAAGTACTTAGTGATTATCCATATCTTACGTAGGATTTGCTTTTGAGTAAAATCGAGTGAGTTTACTAAATTGAATTTTGAATCCGGAAAAGTATTCTCATTAATTCGTCAACCTACTATATATGTGAAAACATAGATTATAATGACAAAATCTATATTAATTGAACGTTAATAAATGTGGTCTACAGATTTAATTCCTTATTTAGATTTACTGAAATTTAATTGGAGCAAATTCTGAATGTTAATTATACTTTTCTTGTAATTGTTACTATATAAAATTGATTCATGTATTGGGACATCTTTTGGTCCAAGATTAATATGAAAGTAATTAAGTTGCACTATCTATCCGTTGAGGATACTGATTGCATCCATTTAATATATTTTTTTTTGTTTTAGTTTTGTAATAACGTTGTTGTATGCAGTAGAAAATTAGTTTTCTGAATTATTTTACATGAATTCTTCATTATATGTTGCAGGAACTAATCACACAACTTATTCGTCGTTAATATTCAACAATATTGCAATGATTGATACGCTTTTATAGATATCATAACCGTTAACATGCGATCATTCGTGTTAGTAGTCTTGTATTAATATATTCACATTGTACATTTATTCATCAATCTCAAATTTAATCGCAAACAATTTGATTTAATTTATCCCTATGCACATCAACAAGAAGTACATATAATCCTATTTGTGACTAGTTAAAACTTGCCGATACATTTTGTACGATCAACAAAAGATGTAATCGCTATACAAACTAAATTAATACTCACTTCCATATGAGTATGATCAATGAAGGATGTAATCCGTACTCAAACTAAATCAATACTTACTTCCATATGATTCTTCTACATATATACGAACAAAATTTACTATCTCTGCTTATACCAATTGAAATAGTGTTCGAGCAGTTAGTATAAATTACTAAAATTATCAAAATTATAAATTTTGTTCATACATATGTTGAAGCATCATATTGAAGTAAGTATAAATTTAGTTTGTGTTCGGATTACCTCCTTCGTTGATCATACTCATATGGAAGTGAGTATTAATTTAGTTTGAGTAGTGTAGAGTGGAAATCACTAGAAAATACTATCCAACTATTACCAAAATTGGAGTACGAAATTTCTTATGATTATAACAGCCCAATATACAACTTAAATGATAATATCAAATGAAAGAAATAATGAAATAATTAAATCAAAAAGTATAGTGATTAACTGGCTCAGAGTAGCCAAATCCAATATCTCGATAAAGGAATATGGTCGGAAGGCACCGTTTCCACTATGAACCGGCTCACGGTAACTCCACAAACAAAGAAACCGACTACAACTCCGATCACTTAGATCTCAGTATCACACGGTCCCAAAGACCCCAATTAAATATTTCACAAAGAACTTTTGTGTATGGTGAAGGAGATAAACAGCTTGATTCATGTTTAAGCCAAAAGGGAAAATCCCCTATTTAAAGGGGTGAAAACTGTGGTAGATAAGAAAAACCTTGGTACCTTTCCTAAAACCATTAGATTGGTCTAGGAAAGTTGCCATGGCTTCCAGAGAAGAGAGGGAAGAAAATCACAGAGAGGATTTGGAGAGGAGAGGACATAGACGATGCAGAAAAAACAAAGAAGAAGGAATGTGAAATTTAGGGTTAAAGATGTGATATAAGTAGGTAGATAGGATGACTCGGGTTACCGGGTCGGTTGTGGGCTGCCAAGTGGGTCAGGTAATTGGGCTGACAAGGTCATTGGGCTACAGATTTTAACAAGTAGGGATTACATTTTTTGTTGATCATACTAAATGTATCGACACGTTTTAACTAGTTATAAATAGGATTGTATGTATTTCTTGTTGATCATGACAATCGCATGGACATGAGTTTAAATTGGTATAAATAGGATTACATATATATTTCGTTGATCAAAACATTAAATATTCATGCTTTCATACTAATTGTACCATTATAAAGTTTAACTCAGTATGTCAGTAGGACCACATAATTTTGTTGATCGTACTAATTGTTCATATGGAGGAAGGTACACATATATTTTGTTAGTAAAATCATCACATCATTCTTGTACCCTAATTGTACGGACATTGGTTTTAGACTGGATCAACATAATAAAATCTTTGGTAGACCACAGTAATTGCGAGTACACGATTTTTCACTTGATGATCATACTAAATACACGGAACATGAATTTTTACTTGGTATAATTAAGATCGCACAAGACTATATTATACTTTATTGATACAAACATCATTAATATATTCACATTTATAATTAAGATAATTTCGAACTATTCTTGATCATATGGATTGTACTGACATAAGCTTTAAATTGATATGAGTAGGATTATATTTCAAAATAATTTTATAAACAAAGTTTAATTTGGTAACTAGGACTAAATATTTCATTGATGGAAGCACCATAAATGTACATATATGAGTTTTATTAACTTAGATAAATGTTACAAGAATTAATCACACATCTTATTCCTCGTTCGTATTCAATAATATAGTGATGATTAATACGCTTCTATAGATATCATAAATGTAAACATGTTATCGCAATTCGTGTTAGTCATGTTATACTAATATAATCGTATTACACATTTATTCATCAACCTCAAATCAAATCATGAATAATTTGATTTAATTCTCAACTTTATTCAAGAACTCCGGATACATATGTGTGCATATATATCCACCTGCAGTCCTATAGTGTATTTTTACTTATATTTTATTGATAACACTAAATGTTTTAATAATATAATTTTGAAAATTTTAGTCTTGTAAAAACTAATTTTCATAATTTGTGTAGCATAAGAAATCACACCGCCTCATAAATTACAAGACAGAAACTGTATTTTTATACCTATACAAGTAAGTAGGATTTAACATTTAAATGATCACACTAACTGCTCGAACACTAGTTTAATTAGTATAAGTAGAGATAATAAATTTTGTTCGTACGTATGTAGAAGCATAATATTGAAGTAAGTATTAATTTAGTTTGATTACGGATTACATCCTTTGTTGATCACGCTCATATGGAAGTGAGTATTAATTTAGTTCGAGTAGGGATTACATCTTTTATTGATCGTACTAAATGATTCGACAAGTTTTAACTAGATGCAAATATGATTATATATATTACTTGTTGATAAAGCTTATCACACGGACAAGAGTTTGAATTGGTATAAATTGGATTACATATATATTTCACTGATCAAAGCATTGAATATTAATGCTTTCTGACTGATTGTACCGCCATGAATTTTAACTCAGCATATCTGTACGACTACAAAATTTTGCTGCTCATACATATTGTTTATATGCACGAAGGTACATAATTGATCATACTAATTGTTCATATGCACTCAATTTTGTATCTATGTTTCATTTGCAAATGAAACGAGCCACAATGTTCAACGAAAGATAAATTAATACTCACTTCCATATGAGTATGATCAACGAAGGATGAAATCCGTAATCAAACTAAATTAATACTTACTTCCATATGATTCTTCTACATATATACGAACAAAATTTATTATCTCTACTTATACCAATTAAAATAGTGTTCGAGCAGTTAGCATAAATTAGTAAAATTATCGAATTATAAATTTTGTTCATACATATGTTCAGGCATCATATTGAAGTAAGTATAAATTTAGTTTGTGTACGGATTACCTCCTTCATTGATCATACTCATATGAAAGTGAGTATTAATTTAGTTTGAGTAGTGTAGACTGGAAATCACCAGAAAATACTATCTAACTAGTACAAAAATTGGAGTATGAAATTCCTTAAAATTATTACAGGCCAATATACAACTTAAATAATAATAACAAATAAAAGAAATAATTAAATAGTTAAATCAAAAAGTATAGTGATTAACAGGCTCAGAGTAGCCAGATAGAATATCTCGATTAAGGAATATGGTCACAAGGCACCTTTACACTATGGTCAGTGTAAAGGTATCTACACAATCAAAGAAACCGACTACAACTCCAATTACTCAGATCTCAGTATCACATGGTCATAAAGACCCCGATTAAATACTTCACAAACAACTTTTGTGAATGGTGAAGGAGATAAACAGCTTGATTCATGTTTTAGCTGAAAGAGAGAATCTCCTGTTTAAAGGGGTGAAAACTGTGGTAGATAAGGAAAACCTTGGTGGCTTTCCTAAAATCATAAGATTGGTCTAGGAAAGTGGCCATGGATTCTGGAGAAGAGAAGGAAGAAAATCACATAGAGTATTTGGAGAGGAGAGGACGTAGACGATGCAGAAAAAATAGACAAGAGGGAAAGTGAGATTTACGGTTAAGGATGTGATATAAGTAGGTAGATAGGATGAGTTGGGTTACTGGGTCGGTTGTGGACTGCCAAGTGGGTCAGGTAATTAGGCTGACAAGGTCGGTGTTTTAATAAGTTATTGGGCTATAAAATTTAACAAGAAGGGATTACAAATTTTGTTGATCATACTAAATGTATCGACACGTTTTAACTAGTTGCAACTAGGATTATATATATTTCTTGTGATCAAAGCATTGAATATTCATGATTTCATATATATTTCGTTGATCAAAGCATTGATTGTACCGCCATAAATTTTAACTCAGTATATCAGTAGGACTACATAATTTTGTTGATCGTACTAATTGTTCATATGGAGGAAGGTACACATATATTTTATTAGTAAAAGCATCACATCATTCTTGTACCTTAATTGTACGGACATTGGTTTTAGACTATCTACTATTTTAGAATATCTATCTGTCATAGAATGAGAAGCCCTTCTCAATTCTTGGATTAATTTCTCTTCTTCAAAAGGATTTGTTTGAAGAAAAACTTCAAACATTTGTGGGCTCTAGAGAGAATCACGAACAACTTTCATTGATGTGAAAGAAATTACCTAGACAATTGTTTGAAACATGAAGAAACATAGGATGTGTAGGGGGATATTTATACATACATACGTACACACAATGTGGAACAAATCAATCCATTCATAACTTCACCCCTGTCCCTATCCACTTACTATATAACAATTCAAATAAATCATGAGCATGGTTCTGTCCAAATTACTGTATTTTTTTACTGTATTTACGAAATAGGAAAAGAATCATTAATTATTGCGAAGCTGTTGTAAAAAGATAATACGAATACTAATCATAATTAAGATGTCAAAATCTACACCGTGCAGGTACCATAAGAGATTCAATAAATCCATCGATAATTATTTTTTAAAAAAACAATTATTCTTGGGATGTATAATGAGTAATTTTACTATATCGAATGACAAAAAAATTATGAGAAATTAAAAGATAATGTTGTAGTACTTAGTGATTATCCATATCTTATGTAGGATTTGCTTTTGAGTAAAGTCGAGTGAGTTTACAAAATTGAATTTTGAATCCGAAAAATTATTCTCATTAATTCATCAACCTACTATATATGAAAAAACATATATTATAATGACAAAATCTATATTAATTGATCGTTAATAAATGTGGTCTACAGATTTTATCTCTTATTTAGATTTACTGAAATTTAATTGGACCAAATTCTAAATGTTAATTGTACTATTCTTGTGATTCATGTATTTGGACATTTTGTGGTCCATGATTAATATGAAAGTAATTAAAATGCACTATCCATCCGTTGATGATACTGATTGCATCCATTTATTTTATTTTATTTTGTTTTACTTTTGTAATAACGCTATTGTATGCAGTAGTAAATTAGTTTCCTTAATTATTTTACATGAATTCTTCATTATATGTTACAGGAATTAATCACACAATTTATTCCTCGTTAGTATTCAAGAATATAGCAATGATTAATACGCTTTTACAGATATCCTAAACGTTAACATGCGATCAATATTCTTTTTAGTCATCTTATATTAATATATTTGCATTATACATTTATTCATCAATCTCAAATGCAATCGCGAACAATTTGATTTAATTTATCCCTGTGCACATCGACAAGAAATATATATAATCCTATTTGGGACTAGTTAAAACTTGCCGATACATTAAGTAGGATCAACAAAGATGTAATCCCTACTCAAACTAAATTGATACTCACTTCCATATGAGTATGATCAACGAAGGATGTAATCTGTACTCAAACTAAATTAATACTTACTTCCATATGATACTTCTACATATGTATGAACAAAATTTATTATCTCTACTTATACTAATTAAACTAGTGTTTGAGTGCGGATTACATCCTTCATAGATTATACTCATATGGAAGTGAGTATTAATTTAGTTTGAGTAGGGATTACATCTATTGTTGATCGTAGTGAATGTATCGGCAAGTTTTAACTAGTTCCAAATAGGATTATATATATTTCTTGGTGATCATGCTAATCGCACGAACAGGAGTTTTAATTGGTATGAATAGGATTACATATATATTTCGTTGATCAAAGCAGTGAATATTAATGCTTTCATACTAATTGTACCACCATGAATTTTAACTCTGTATATCAGTAGGACTACATAATTTAATTGATCATACTAATTGTTCATATGCATGAAGGTACATATATATTTTGTTAGTAAAAGCATCACATAATGCTTGTACACTAATTTTACGGATATTGGTTTTAGACTGGATCAACATAATAACTTCTTTGGTCGACCACAGTAATTGCACGTACACGATTTTTCACTTTATGCTCATAATAAATACACGGGACATGAATTTTTACTTTGTATAGATTCGATCGCACAAGATAATATTATACTTTATTGATACAAACATCAACAATAAATTCACATTTATAATTAAGATAAGTTTCATCTACACTTGATCATATTAAAATTGTACTGACATGAACTTTAAATTGATATGAATTGTATTATATTTCACAATAATTCTAGAAACAAAGTTTTAATTGGTAACTAGGACTAAATATTTCGTTGATCGAATCACCATAAATATATCATAAATATTAACATGCGATCAGAATTCATGTTCGTCGTCTTATACTAATATATGCGTGTTATAAATTTATTCATCAACCTCAAAGGCAATCGCAAACAATTTGGTTTAATTTTCAACTTTATTGAAGAACTCCTGATATATGTGTACATATATACACACGTATACACCCATAGTATTATACTTATATTTTATTGATAACACTAATTATTTTAGTAATTTTAATTCTATAATTTTATAATTTTGATGATTTTAGTCTTTTAAAAACTAATTTTCATAATTTGTGTAGGATAAAAAATGACACACCCTCATAAATTACAAGACAGAAACTATATTTTTATCCCTATACACATAAGTATGATTTAACATTTTAATGATCACACTAATTGCTTGAACACGAATTTAATTGGTATAAGTAGAGATAATAAATTTTGTTCGTAAATATGTAGAAGAATCATTAATATATACTTAATTGATATAAACATCATTAACATATTCACAATTATAATTAAGATAATTTGCAACTATTCTTGATCATATTAATTGCACTGACATGAGCTTTAAATTAACATGAGTTGGATTATATTTCACAATACGCTTCTATAGATATCATAAATGTTAACATACGATCACAATTCGTGTTAGTCGTCTTATACAATATTATACATTTATTCATCAACCTCAAATGCTATCGCGAATAATTTGATTTAATTTTCAACTTTATACAAGAACTCCGGATATATATGTATACATATATACACACCTACACACCCATAGTAGTTTTACTTATATTTTATTGATACCACTAATTTTTTTAGTAAATTTAATTCTATAATTTTATAATTTTGATATTTTTGGCTGTGTAAAAACTAATTTCATAATTCATGTAGGATAAAAAATGACACTCCCTCATAAATTACAAGACAAAAACTGTTTTTTTATCTCTATAAACATAAGTAGGATTTAACATTTTAATGATCACAGTAACTTCTCGAACACAAGTTTAATTGGTATAAATAGAGATAATAAATTTTGTTCGTACATATTCAGATGCGTCATATCAAAGTAAGAATTAATTTAGTTTGAGTACGGATTACATCCTTCGTTCATCGTACTAAATGTATCGGCAAGTTTTAACTAGTTGCAAATAGGATTATATATGTTTCTTGTTGATCAGGCTAATCGCACGGACATGAGTTTTAATTGGTATAAATAGGATTACATATATATTTCGTTGATCAAAGTATTGAATATTAATGCTTTCATACTAATTATACCGCCATGAAATTTAACTCAGTATATCATTAGGACTACATAATTTGTTAGTAAAAGCATCAATAATGCTTGTACACTAATTGTATGGACATTGGTTTTAGACTGGATCAACATAATAACTTCTTATGTAGACCACAATAATTGCACATACACGATTTTTCACTTGATGATCATAATGAATAGACGGGACATGAAATTTTACATGGTATAGATAGGATCGCACAATACTATATTGTACTTTATTAACACAAACATCATTAATATATTGACATTCATAATTAAGATAGTTTGCAACTATTCTTGGTCTTATTAATTGTACTCACATGAGTTTTAAATTGATATGAGTTGGTTTATATTTCACAATAATTCTAAGGATAAATTTCATAAGTATGGGGAGGTGGCAGAATTGGGACTGTAACTACAAGACTAGCGATTCTAATCCTGTAAGTATTGATGTTTTGGCAATTTTGATCCTTCCGATCCAAATTGCCCAAAAACGCAGCGGAGAGATTTGGGGCTTAGGGTTCCGATGTCCACGTGCGCAACTTAAAGACGTAGGAGCTTGCGTGGCGAATGACGTGGCTTTAGGCGGGAAAATTAGGACAACTGGGCAAAACTTACACTGTCAGAAGCACACGCGGCCTGACACATGGGAAAAAAATAATGACGTTACAACAATGTACAAAACTGAGGAGTTAAAAAAGAAAGCTGTAAAACAAAGACAGTAAAAATTCACCCCAAAATCGCAATTTGCCCAAATCGAAAGAACCCTAAAAACCTTTCTTTAAACTCCCACAAACAATTGATCATCGATTGAGGAGGAAGAAACCCGATTGAAGTAATTCCAATTCGAGATCCTGAGTTTAACTATTTTCGTCCACCTTCGTACGGTAAGTTTTCTATATTTTAAAAAAAATTGACTTTTAGCGTGAAATGTAGGGCTTTTTGTGTTCTCAAAAAATGAAAGTGGTCCATTGTGTTTTTATTCTAAAATCTCCAGTACTATGGTCCCATTATGTTGTTATTATCTTAAAAGCAACAATGGACGATTTTTTTTCCCTGTCTATCTGCTGAATATTTTATGTAGTCCATGTGCGTGTAAATGTGTTGATTTTCTGAAATTATGTGTAAATGTATCAATTATATTTTCATTTTTTGTATAATTTTTTATGAATTTTTCTGTGATTAAACTTTTTAACTTGTTAACTTGTTCTGCTTTGACTTGTTCTGTTTTGTTTTTTTGGTATGCTTTTTTATGAATTTTAACTTGTTCTATTTTGCATTTCTTTGTTTGTCTTCCTTTCTTTTTTTCTTTCAGATAATAAGGACACTATTTAGCAACCATTACATTTCATTTTTAGGGGAATGTAATGTATAAATTTGATTATGAGGATGTTTATGAAATGTCTATTTGAAAATTGAATGACATGGCTAGTGAGGTGGGCTATTTTGGTAATAGGACGTATTTCACAAGGCTTGGAGATGTGTATTACAAGGTAAATAATGATGATGTTTTGCTTGATGAGTGTATTGGTATTGCTCCTCAAAAAGAAATCGATATATATGTTGAAGTTGATGGAAATGTTATGGGTAGTCAGGCTGGTGAATGTAGTACACAACCTCAGGAGGGTGTGTTAACTAAAGAGAGTGAAAATGTGAAAGAATCTGAATCCTTTGAAGATAGTGACTATGATTTGAGAAATGATGAGATAAACACTAAAAAAACAGGAGAGTGCATTGATGAAGAGGCTCTGGAAAAACAAATTCAAAGAGAGGTTGAAGAAACTAATATGAAATAAAAGAAAGAAAAAAATTAACATCATAACAAGGGTAGCAATGAAGAGGGAGAAGAAGACCTGTTTGGGAGTGAGGATGACTTTCAGAGTGAAAAGGGGTCTGATCATGAAGAAACAAGAGAGCCAAATAATGTTTTCAATCATGTGGAACAATATGATCCTACCTTTGAATTAGGTATGATGTTCAGCAGTAAATCTGAATTTAGAAATGCCATTCACAGTCATGCAATAAAATCAAGAAGGCATTTGAAAAACACCAAGAATGATAAGAATAGAATGTATGCTAGATGTGCTAAGGAAGATAGTCAGTGGAGGATAAATACGCACAAAGTGGCTGAAAAATACACATTTCAGATAAGTGAATACAATTCCAATCACACTTGTGGAAGGGATTATCATGTTAAAAATTTAAAGTCAAAGCTTGTAGAGGAGTAATTAAAAAATTCAGAAGTGATCCAAAAAGAAATGTCAAGGGTTTTAGGGTTGATGTCATTCAGGATTTAAGAGTCAACGTATCACGAGATCAAGCGTATAGAGCCAAATGAAAGGAACTAAAATCAATAGATGGTGCTCCTGAGGTACAATATTCAATGATGCAAGATTATGCACATGAATTGCTGAAATCTAACCCAGGCTCCACAGTGGTGGTAGGGGTAGATACTGGACAGAAATTCGATAATTTTATGTGTGTTTTGGTGCCTTGAAAAATGGGTTTAATCGAGGGTGTAGACAGGTGGTAGGTGTTGATGGATACCATCTAACAGCTCCTTTTGGGGGTGTTCTGTTAAGAGCAGCAGGCATTGATCCGAATAACAATATTTATCATGTTGCATATGCTGTTGTTGGAAAAGAAATGAGGGTTAATTGGGAGTGGTTTTTAAGGCTTCTGAAATCTAATTTGGGCGTGGTTAGAGATGATCAGTGGTGTTTCATATCAGATAAGCAAAAGGGGTTAGTTCAAGCATTTGAAGAAGTGTTTATTGCTTCAGATCATAGGTTTGTATAAGACATCTACATTCTAACTTGCAGAATGCAGGCTTCAGGGGTTTGGCATTTAAAAACTGTTTGTGAAAGGCTGCAAAGGTTACTACCCTCAATGAATTCAGATTGTGTATGAGATGAATGTTAGTACTTGATAAAACTGCTGCAGAATGGTTGGATGATAAACCCCCTACACAGTGGAGTAGATCACACTTCGAAACTGATATTAAGAGTGATGTTTTATTCAATAATTGTTGTGAAACATTTAACTCGAATATTTTGGAGGCTAGGGAGAAGCCTATTGTCACTATGCTTGAGAAACATTTAACTCGAATATTTTGGAGGCTAGGGAGAAGCCTATTGTCACTATGCTTGAATGGATCAGAGTGTATTTAATGAGAAGATTGCAGGAGAACAGGGATAGGGCAGAACTGAAATGGACTGGTGTTATACGTCCTAAGATTATGAAAATTATTGAGAAAAATGTCGAAAAGTCCGCAGATTGCATTCCGATAAATGCTGATTCATCTCATTATCAATTAAACTATTTTGATGATTCACAACATTCACTTGATTTGGACAAAAAAAGTTGTTCTTGCAGGAAATGGGATTTGAATGGCATTCCATGTAAACATGGTTGTAGTGCCATATTATGTAAAGGTGATGATCCTATTAAGTATGTGAATGAGTGCTAAAGTGTGGCATCCTATAAGAATATTTATAAGACTGCAATTATACCTATGGTTGGTAGAGAATTGTGGACTGCTACACAATTCATCCCTCATTTGCCACCAAACTTTGGTAGGGGTTGTTGGTAGGCCTCCAGAATCTAGAAGGAGGGAACCTGATGAGACAGTGTCAAAGGAGAAGAAAAATGGTAATGGAAAACCGCAGAACAGGTTCACAAGAGTGCAGAAGACTGTCAAGTGCAGCAAATGTGGTGAGGAGAAACACAATGCCCGAAGATGTCCATTGAAAAATCAGCAAAAAGATACACAAGTCACTGATGCATTTAGTCAAGTGATACAAGAAATCAAAGAAAAAGAGCCTCATCCAAGCAAGAAAAGAAGAGTAAGTCTGACTATATAAATTTGATTTTGGAGTGTTGATTTTATACTTATCTAAATCTGGCCATGTTGAAAAGCAGGCAGGTGACACGGACATTTTGACTAAATGATGCGTTTCAGGGAGACAACTCCATGGTAAGAAACATCAGTACCCATTCGATTTTAAGTTGCCATTCATTATTATATAATAACTTTTTTGTAGGTGATGCAAGAACAAATTTCAACTGACGAGATGACTAAAGCTGATGCATTTGAGGAGAACAACTCTGTGGTAAGAAACTTCAGCACCCATTCATTGCATTTTAATTATAAATCTTCTAATACTTGATATTGACTATTTTTTTAGGGCATGAAGGAACAAGAGCTTTCAAGTGCTGTAGTCCATCATATAAGCCAACAAACTGCAGCTTCAGTAAGTAATTCTCAATGAATTTCAAGAATTTTGTTTATCATTCACTTATTCGGTTTATTTCGTACTCCTTATAGGTAATATCCAAACCATTCAAGCCACCCCGCTATAAACAAAAAGTTGCACACAAACAACCATGGAAGCCATCATACAAGTCTTCCACATCCCAGCAACAAGATGCAGCTCAAAGCTCTAGGCCTCCTCCACTAACTCAACTAAGTCATCTGCAGCCACCAATCCCAAAAGTTAATATTAGAGCTCCACCACGATGGACAGGGAGACAGGAGGTACGTCCAAAACAGCCTTTACAGCCAAAGACCAAATCTCTTCTGTCAACATGTGCATTATTGGAGAATGATGGCAAGAAGTATGTTACATTATCACAATTAAACAATGTGGTATCACAATGGAAGGATAAGGGAGACAACCGCAAGAAGAAAGATGGGAGGAATTCACCTTTTGTTTAATTACTTTTTTATTTTGATTGAAATATTTTTTATTTGTAATCTCAAGATACTTGAGAAACGTGAGGAATCAGTTGTGATTCCCTATGTTATGAATTAGGGGATTTTGTGGACAGGTTGTTGTTGAAAAAATGTTGTAAATGGATGTTCATGTTTTTTGTGAACACAGGTTGTAAATTGTGGACAAGATGTTGTAAATTGTTGATGTTAGTATGAAATGAATGTTTCTCATTAACATGTTGAAAATGGTGCAAAAATGAATGTTTTCATTTTCATTATACTGCTGAAAATTCCTTATATTGTTGAAAAGGGTGCTGAAATGTTGTTGAAAATTCCTTATATTGTTGAAAAGCGTGCAGAAATGGCTTAAAATTCATTTTTATTTTTATTCTATTACTAAATTAATTAACAACTGCAATTTTAGGCTTTTAGGTTCATTTTTAAAATTCATTAACAGAATTCTTTAACAACATTGCTCATAATTCGCAAAAGCTTCAAATTTGAGGCTTTCAATTTCATTATCAAAACCACAAAATGCCATTACAATTCCTCCATCTTATGTTTACCCATTTCTAATAACATAAAAATTACAACAAACATAATAGATTTTAGTCCTGGATCCCTAGCTAGGAAAGAAATTAAGGGATAATTTTTTGAAAAAAGATGGGAACCATTTAGAAAATGATTTTTTAAAAATTTTTCACCAGAAAAACAAAATGAAATTTTAAGTCAATTTTATAAGGAATTAGCCATATGGAATAAGAAAGTTATTTTTGTTCCTTAGTTTATAACCAAATATTCAAAATAATATTTAAATGTATTAGAAAGAAAATACTTTCTAGAAAATGAAAAATTCCTAAATAATGTTTTCCCCACTCAACATCCTTTCAAAATGAATTCAAATGAAATAAAAATTAATTTTAAAGCATTTTCTAAATTAATTGAAGATGACATTCTAAAAGTTACAATAACACAAATAAATGAGTTATTGAAAAAATAAAATTATGCCAATTTATACTTAAATGTTTTTAGGAGAACCAATTATGGAATTATATAATAAGATTGATAAGACTATGGATTGGCAATGAATTTGGCAAAGAGACATCAACTCAAGTAAGACAATGGTTGAAGAAGCTAAAGGAGAAATTATTGCTACACCCTCAATTCAACCGCTCCAAATATTGCAGGTTTAAATTACAAACCTATCGGAGAACTAGAAAAATTACTGGACCAAAAATTTAAAACTCTAATATTAAATACTTTAAATAATAACATAAATTCTCAGGAGAACAAAGAAGAACTCAAGGAGGAAATTAACAAATTTGAAAAATTTTGCTAGGAAGTCAATGCAAGCAAAATCTTATTATCCTAGACCAACACCCTAAGATGTTGTTTATGAGGAACAAGAGATAATTGACCAAAATAGTTATAATGGTAATAAATTTATGAATGGAGCATTGATGGATTTACATAAAGAAAAATTTATAATACTATACATAGGATGATGATGTATAGTACTATATGTAAATGAAATAATAATTTCAATAAAACTATTGCTAAAATGATCATGGCAGGATTCACTTGCCAATTAAAGGGATGGTAAGATAATTATCTCAGCCAAACTAATAAAGATGAAATATTAAATACGGTAAAAACTAAAAATGATATCTCAGAAGAAAAGGCAGTTTATACATAAGCTATCAATATTGTTGAACATTTTACAGATAGGTGGTCAGATAATAGTAAAAATATCAAAACACTATTAGAGAATTTAAAATGTAAGACATTAACTTCATTTAGATGGTATAAAGACGTCTTCCTTAGTAGAGTTATGGAACTCCTAGAGTCAAACGATTCTCATTGAAAGTCTAAATTCATAGATGGCCTCCCTCATCTTTTTGCCTAAACAGCTAGAAATGTCCTAAGAAAATGAGACATGCAAATTAATTATAATTAATATATTTATGGGAAGTTAATTGGAACTTGCATCCAAGAAGGATTTATGCAATGCAATTAGACTAAACCAACAAATTAAAAGACAAAATTTTACAGAGAAAAGCCAATTAGGACAATTATGTGCTCAGTTTGAGATGGAAATAAACCCATTCTGTGGATCAAAAATCCCTACGAATAGAACTTCAGGAAATAAAGAAAAGATTAAGAAAAGAAATAAATAAAGAAAAAGACTTAGCTATAGAAAATGAATGGAAGGCTAAATATAGTACCGCAAAGAAAATAAAAAGATGATATATTTGTGGAGAAACAGACCATCTTGCAAATAGATGCAGAAACAAAAAAACTAGAAAATTGAAAAAAAATCAATAATCTTAATTTAGAAGAAGAGGAAAAACAAGAAAAACTCAATGTAATATTTTCTGAGGAAAAGGGATCCTCTGAATCAAAAGAACAATCTGAATAACAAAGTGAACTTAAAAAAAATGAAGAAAATTTTGAATATTCATCGACCTTTTCTGAATCTGAAGAAGAAAAACCCTCTTATTCATGTAAACAAGAAAAAATGGAGGAAATTCACATCAGGAATTTTATGAATTAATGACAAAATTTAAGGAAATTAAAAAGATTAATGTTCTCACTGATAATCATATTATCGAATTACTTAGAGAAATAAAAGACCCTGAAGTTAGGGATATCATTCTAAGTAAAATTGACAATAATGGTAAAGCCTGCACATCAGAGTCTAACCCAATTTACGATAGAATTATTCATAAACCCTTTAAACCTTATACAAGTACTAAAGTCAAGAAACTGCTAAATAATAAAGGACAACGACGTTTTCCGTTAAACCATGCACTATCGCAATTCTATTCCTTCTCTCTCACACACATCCACTCCAACAGCCACTGATGATGGAGGCACTCCGGCCGGCGACGATGACATCGGCGGTGAATGGGGCTGCGACGATGAGAGAAGTCGTGCTATTTTTTCAAACAATATGAGGCTATTAGAGAGTGGATCGAACCCGGCGATAGACGCGAATCAGGTCACGATTGTAGATTTGGCCCGTGACAATGATTGCTCATCCTTCACCGAGAAGGCAGAACTTGAATCCATATCGTTCAACTTTTTGGAGTTTTTGAAACTTACCTACACAGTTATTGATTCTGGCGACTTGCAATCGATGGAGGTTCTTAGAGATCTCAGACACAAGTGGACTGCGCGCTTTCGAGAAGAAGCTTCAAAGCGGTGTTTTTCGACTGTTATGGCGCGACTTGCTACACTGATGGTTAACAGGGAGGGAAAAAAGGAGAACCCAATCGGGAAGATGAACAATTTGCAGGAAACTACAATTTTCGATCAGACTGCAGGTGATCGGATTCTTGTGACTATTGCTGGCCGGTTGGATACTGCTGAACGTACTACTGATGTGGGAATGCATGAGGCTGACGAAGATGCTGTCGATGATGTGGCAGCAGTTACTAATGGTGAACTTGCTACTGATTGTGCAGCAGCAAAATAGGACATGGCGGCTGATTTGGTAGTAGATATGGCTACTGATTTAGCAGTCGAAACACAGGATATGGCTGCTGATGTGGCAGCAAATATGGCTCTTGATTTGGCAGCGGCAACATGCGAATTGGCTGCTGATTTGGCAGTAGTAAAACGGGACGTGGAACATGCCTATGATGTGGAGTTCACGAAAGATAACATGGCACGAGTTGGGAATTATATGGTAGTGGATGGGGATGTGGAAATGGGCGCTAATAGAGTTCCGCATATTAATGAGATGAACACGGGTCGTGTTGATGTGATAGTTGAACAAAACCGAAAATTCAAGGTATCTACTCCTACCGGTATATTTGTTGGCAACTTTCCATTGCAAGCGTGTTCGAATTCTATTGTTGACAACAAAATTACCGATGCATTTAATAATTCATCGCGAAAGACTCTCTCATATATCCTGCTTACTATACAAAATGGTGAAGTAGTAGTGCGACCTACAATGGAATCTATTGTAACGGTTCTATTAAATGGAAAACTACTGCAGTCGGGTATTTTCTAGATAAAAGGCCATATTTTTATAATGTCAAAGGATTTGCCTTGTCAGTTTGGTCTGGTTTACAGGAGGTCAAGGCAACGACGAACGGATTTTTCTTCTTCTAGTTTAAAACAGTTGCATATATGGAAGAGGTAATTGAAGGTGGACCATGGTTGTTCCAAGGACAATCAATTGTGCTACAAAAATGGGAACCAGGAATGGTGATGCGGAAACTAAAGCATACGCAAGTTACAGTATGAATTAAATTAAGACATGTACCGATTGAATTGTGCACAGAGGAGGGGCCTAAGCACCATGGCCAGTGGTATTGGAAAACCCCTATATCCGGACGCGATTACAAGAGCATGCACGAGACTGGACTTCGCTCGTGTATGCGTCATGCTGGATGTGAGCTCCAAACTTCCTAAACGTATTATCATCTTGGTACCTGATGAGGAAGGAGGCGAATCACCGTGTAAAATTGATGTGGAGTATAAATGGGTCCTACCCATATGTACCAGCTGTATGATGTTAGGCCATTCGGCCAAGAATTGTGTGCACAACAAGCCACCCAAAGTTGTCAAGCCAAACGATATCTGTTTACATTCCTAAAATAGGACCATCAGAACTACCAAAACTGCATGATCGGGGGATGAGTAGACCAACACCAAATCGAGAAGCGGATAAGTAGAGAGAAGGACATACCACTCCTAGAACGAATGCAGGCCTTAGTCGAGAGGAGAAGGGTAAGCCGATTGTAGTATATAATTCATTTGATTCTCTACATATGCTCAATGATACAGATAAATTGTCTGGGGGTTTAAGCATAGCAGCCCCATGGCCGGTGACCCATGTTGAATGCAGCAATTTGGAATGTTCGTGGCCTAAAAAAAAATGAGACCATCAGCTAGCTGTAAAAGATCTTGTTGCTGAGTTCAGATTACAGTTTAATGGTCTCTTAGAAACTCGCACTCGCTTACAAAATGTTACGTGTATTCAAACCTGTTTGATGCCTCACTGGAAATGGTTCATGGATCTTGTTGCTATTGGTAACTGTATATGGATTACCTGGGATGAAAATCATGTGGATGTTAATATTATCGATGTGGGTCCCCAGTTTATACACTGTCGGGTCTCTTTTAAAGCTTTACATGAATCTATTGCTCTTACCATTGTGTATGGTGCTAATGATGCCCCTGATAGAAGGAACCTATGGATTGCTTTAGAATCCTTAGCACCACAATGTGTGGATATCCCGTGGTTGGTGGGAGGAGATTTCAATGCTGTTAGGGATGAGAGTGAGGTGTGTGGCACATCTGGCGATATCAGGTTAGCGATGGAGGAATTTAATTCTTGAATCCAAAATTCCGCCCTATTACCATTACCTATGCAGGGAGAATGGTATACATGGCATAACAGGAGCAGTGGTCCACGAAATCTTTGGAAGCGCCTTGATAGAATGCTACGAATGATACGTGGACAACGAGGTTCCCGACAACTCTCTATATATGCCTCACACCCCGAACGTCGGATCACTCGCCTATGGTGATACACGGGGACAATCCGCAACAGTTCGGAGATATGTTCTGATTTGACAATTATCTCACATGCTCACCGGAATTTATACCTGCTATATAGAGTATTTGGCAGCATGAGATAGTAGGTTCCCCCATGTTCATGGTTACAAGGAAACTTAAAGCATTAAAGTCTGTCTTTCAGGAGCAAAGGAGGAAGAAAGGGAATTTATCGCATAATGTGGAGTTGGCAAAGGGATTTCTAGACACGGCCCAAAACTTGGTTAGTTCGGATCGTGAGGATGAACTATTTATTTTCCTGGAGCATTGTTGTCGGCTTGTTTATGCCAAAGCGGCAAACTTGAACAGATTATGTTACAGTAGCGGGCAAAAATCCAATGTATGAAGGGTAGTGACCAGTGCTCTCGGGTTTTCTTTTGCAAGATTGCCAGCGTCGGACGAGTCGAAGGATAGTACAAATTATGGATGCACATGGAATCACACACAGGGAACCAAATGCAGTGACTTAGGAATTTGTCTCCTACTATCAATCCTTGTTAGGAGGTGATAGGCGCAAACAGGTGATGGATCTACAGTTCCTCAGACCTTGGGCACGACATATATTGGAGGATGAGGAGCGCGCCCAAGTTCTGCAACCCTTCAGTGCTGATGATGTTAAAAATGCCATATTTGATATTGATGAGGACAAAGCTCCGGGACGGAATGGATACTCATCCGGGTTCTACAAAGCAGCTTGGTCAGTAGTGGGGTAGGAGATGACAAAGGCGGTACTGGATTTCTTTTCCACGGGGAAGCTACTTAAACAAATCAATTGTACACTTCTGGCGCTTATTCCCAAGGTACATTCCCGATGACTGTTAGTGATTTTAGACCTATTTCATATTGCAAGATGTTGTATAAAATTATTGCAAAACTCATTATCTAATGACTGAGTGGGGTCTTGGGTAAAAGTATTAGCCCTTGCCAGAGTACTTTTGTTCCTCGACGGAGTATAGGAGATAATATTATGTTAGAACAAGAATTGATTGGGGGCAATTATCAGACACGGTCGCCACTGAGATGTGCATTGAAAGTGAATATTCGGAAGGCCTATGATACTGTTGAGTGGGACTTCTTATACGTGGTTTTACAACTTTTCGATTTCCCAAAGGCATTTAATGGGTGTCACTTTAGCCTCATTCTCCGTTGGCATGAATGGGAAACCACATGGGTTCTTTGCAGGTGCTAGAGGACTTAGACAGGGGGATCCTTTATCACCATATCTCTTTGTGCTTGTGATGGAGGTACTGCATATGAGATTATTGCAACTAATTGAGTAGGATATGAGATTCACATTCCATTGAAAATGAGAAACTTCACGGGTTTTTTAGTTGGGATTTGTCGATGACCTATTACTATTTTGCCGGGCAAACATTGAGTCGACCAACGTGCTAAAAGATGGGATGGATCGCTTCGCCTCATGGTCCGGACTACGACTTAATCTTGTCAAGAGCCATGTCATTATATCACGATCAGCCCAGGTGTGAAGGAGGAAATCCTAGACGTGTTGGGATTCCAGGAGGGTCATCTCCCGATGAGGTATTTGGGACTCCCTTTATTGTCCTCTAGATTATTTATTTCTGATTGCCAACCACTACTTAGTAAGATTGATGAACGTATTAATGGTTGGGATGTCTTGGCACTCTCGTATGCGGGGAGGGTACAAATCATTAAATCTGTTCTTATGGATTGAGTGTGTATTGGGGCTCTGCTTTCATACTCCCAAAGGGGGTCATCAAAGAAATAGAGAAGCGTCTGAGAAGTTTTCTGTGGAAAGGTATGGGCAACAGTGGGTATGCCAAAGTACCATGGAAGGAAGTATGCAAGCCTAAGGACAAGGGAGGTCAAGGGATCAGAGACATCAGTACACTCAATCGTGCACTGATGTGTAAGAAGGTTTGTGAAGTCATAAGATGTGAGAGAACTTCCATATGGGTGGATTGGTTGTTTCATGAGCGCCTGCAAGATACATCTATTTGGACCATATCGGAGCAAACTTCTGGAGAAAACTTCTGCGCCTACGACATTGGTTGCGTTCAGTAGTAGAATACCGAATTGGTGATGGTAGTATTCTACTTATGGAAGGACCCTTGGCATCACTTGGGACCCCTCATAAACAAATTTCCGCTGGGACCTATCACCATGAGATTGCATGCTTCTATTCCATGGTGCTCGGTCATACATGATGGCCAGTCGTACTGGCCAATGATCACGGACAGAGAGTATTTAGAGATTACACTCATGTTACCCCAAATATTTAGAGGGGATGACTGCATAGTATGGAGACTCCCTAGGAGCAGTCCTACGACCCAGGACATTTATCACCTTATGATGCCACCTGGACCGAAAGTTGGTTGGACTTCGCTACTTTCGGGCTCTTTGAAGATCCCTCGACATATGTTCATATTATGGCTAGCGATCTTGGAAAAGTTGGCCACTACGGACAAGCCGTGGTTGTCCCACCTTGGCAACTGTGTACTTTGTAATAAGGATATGGTGGAATCACATAAACACTTATTCTTCCGAAGCAGACATAGCAGACGTTGCATTAGCTCTGTTAGACAGCTTACCTGGTTCCCTTGGCCCAATAGGGATTGGGCAAGGGATATTGATTGGGGGATGAAAAAATGGAGAGGGAAGCACATCATCAATGTAGCCTACCGTGCATTACTTGGCTCGTGCGTTTATCATATATGGAAGGAGCGGAATATGAGAAGATTCGAGCATGAGGAGAGATTGGCTTCTACATTGGCTATGTTAATTATAGAGGATATTCGGCACCGAATAATTAGCATTGAGTTAGCTAGTTCTGCGAGTACACGTACATTATACAGACAATGGTATATTCCTTGGCCTATTCAGGAGAGTGCCTATGAAAATATGTGATGAACATCCCAATGCATTTTGGCAAAGGAAAAAATATATTGTAAACCTCCCTTATGAAAGTGAATTTTCAAAATATCCCTATATTGTAAACCTCCCTTATGAAAGTGAATTTTCAGAAGGAAATATCCCTTCTAAGCCTATGATATAGAAAAGCTTCTTTTATGAGCAAAAGACAACAAATTCAAAATCATAGCTACGAATACCAAACAGACTAAGCATATGGCTCAGGATAAAAAATATGCAGGAAAATTCAATAATACTTCATTTTAGAACATGATATTAATTAATATGTGAGAGAATCGAACATTATGTTTGTGATGACCATCTAATCATGCTTACCATCTCTTGAAATCTTGTATTTATTTGATCTAATTGAATTGGATTATTGATGTATATACAATATGAATTTACTTTGAATGTTTGATTTTCTCTTTCCAACAATACCTTCAACACCCCATCCAAAAAAAAAAAATAAAAATCCCTTCAATACAATTTAAAGGTACTTAATGATTTTATTTGAAGTGCAAAATTTAGTAACTTTGAGTGCAAATAATTTTTTTAGATGATTTGAGCTTTCCTACCAAAATTAGATATAATTTTTAAAAAAAGACACGTTGAAGTTAAGAACGAACACATATAGAGTTATAGAAACTAAGAGTATGTATTAAGTGTAACTCATTAAATTAGCCAAAACTAAGAGTATGTATTAAAGGAGGTCTGACTATCACCATGAATCTGGAATATACACCACAAAAATACTACAATTTCATATTCTAAACTCTTAGAAATTGATAGTTTAATTTAGTCTACAATTGGATTCAGTTTTAAAAAAACCATCTCGTGTTTTTCAACCATGGCCTCACTAAATCCACCGAGAGTTTTTATGTGTTCAAAAAGTCAATTACTTTGATTTTTATTAGCTTGATTTATATATATCTATAGTAATACAACAAAAGGCCCTCTACACTCATAAATGATGATTAATGATACCGTCACACAAATAAATAAAAATTATACTCCTAATTTCAGTATTTTAAAATTTAACTATGATTATATTTTTTTGTACATAAGTGACTCTATGCAATTTAACACCACAACATCAATGCTTTTTTGTTTTTTTTATATATATTGATAATTCCTTAAGTTTTTTCATTCGTTTTTGTTTCTTTTTTTATGATTTTTGGGTTTACGTATTTCATTCTTATTTATAATGTATTTTAAAATATAAAAAGTTATTTATGATATATAAGCAAGGAGAAAATACTACGACGGCTAGTGGAGAAAAAAACAAAGAGAAAGGAGAAATTAAAAAAATAGGAAGAAAAAATCGGGATGAAGAAGAAAAATAAAAAGTTAAAGAAAAAGGAAAATGGTAGAATATTTGTTGTTTAATTAATCATTGAGCCTGAGGTTAGATATGGGTTTCTTGAATAACTTTTGATGGGTTGAAATAGAAGTTTTTGGACTTTCTTTCTAGGCCATTTTCCGCGTGTGTTTTAATTTATTTAAATAATTATTTTTTTTTTTAATTTAGAAAAACAAAAAACCCGCCATTATCCCCCCTCGCCCATCAAACAAACTCAAAGAAATAGAAAACCCTCAAAATCACTACCAAACCCCCTCAAAATCAATGTCTCCTTTCCTGCATTTCTCCTTGTTCCACCATCAAATTCCCACCTCCAGCCCCGCCTTTGTTTTCCCTTTCCTCTTCACTTCTCACCAATATAATGGAGGAAAGAAAATCAAGAAAATATTGTTATGTGGGTTTAAAGAAAGTCAAGAAAAACAGCATGGATAAAGATTTGCTATTGAAAGCACACCAACATAAAACTCCTGCAACAATTGATACCACGCCTGTACTTTCATCAACACATTTGGAAGTGATCGGTAGGAATTTCTGAACAAACACAAGATTTGTCATCCTTTCTTATATTTTTTGACCGTTGGAAGGTGAATTAACATGCAGGAACTCGACATGCTAACATAATATCTTTTGAAGAACATATAAAAAGGTCATCACTAAAAGTTTTCATCCCATATCAGTCATAAACAACCTTGAGCTTCTAAAGGTATTTCTCAAATCTAATGAACGATCTGATGCATTCATAATAAGATGAAACGATGTTGTCACATATGTCGGAGCCAATCTTGTCATTTTATTATTTTCTTTTGTATTACACTAAAATTTTATATGCCTTATTTTATTGCCTTATGCTGTCTTCACATGCTTAGCTTGCCATAGTAGCAAAGTATCAAGTAGGAAGAAAGTGTAGATTTCAGATCCGCACCTTCTAGTATGTTTCGAGAAGATGGAGAAGTAGTCATAATTATAACAATATTCAAAGAACTACTAAAGATAAGCATCGAGAATAGACAAAATCTTGCAGCAAAGATGTTTCCTAAAAAACGAGGAAATGCTAATCTTGAGTTCACCATTTAGTGCCCATACATTTGAAAGCAAAGCTTCAATTCCTTTCCGGTAAGCTTTAATCATCCAAGTAGAATATTTGTAACAACGTTCTACAGGGTTTGCACCTCTTTATGATCTTATTCCATTGTCACAATTAATCTTAGGCTCCAATCTCTTCTTCCTTATTACAAGAAAAATTTTCTATCAAGTAACTAACCATTCGCTGTAAGATCTCATAGCAACAATAACTCAAAATTTTTTAAGTTCCATGTCAAATATTTGTTTATTTATTTCTATTTTTTTTTTTTTGGAAACAAGTCTTTCATGTCAGTTTCGTTCTACAGAGCTTTTGACCTCTTTCTAATCTAATGCTTTTGTGAGAATGTTATAATTTGAAACAATAAGCTAAATAAACAATTAAAAAGTTTAATTTACAAATAGCAAATCTTACCTTGTGATCGAGAATAGGGATTAAGCAGTGTCTACAACAGTCTTTTTGTACAACTCCTAAATAGTGCATAGACATAGCTCAGGGACTTTAGCCTGAAGATTAGGACTAAGATGATCTTCTAGAGTTATTACAATAGGATATTCAAATGTTATTACAACATTATACTCAAGTATACTCACATGCAATAAAATCGTGCTCTTTAATTTATCAAAAGTTTTATAAGCCGAGCAAGAGTAGTCAGCAACATCTTACACTCCCAAACATAATAGAAGGAATGAAAAATCTCTACTGAGCCATTTAAAACGAATGGAAGAAGAATACAAAGATGATTCTGATTAACATATGCATATGAAAGCATGGTAAACAGACTTTCATCAACACATTGGAATACATCGATAAGAAGCACCCTTTCTTATATTTTCCACCCGTTGGAAGGTGAACTAACATGCAGGAATAGGACATACTTACATAATATCTTTTGAAGAACATATGATTGAAAAGGTTATTATTCTAAATTTTCATCCCATGTCCATCAAAAATAACCTCGAGCTTCTAAAGTTGTTTTACAAATCCAATGAAAGATATGATGCATTTAGAATAAGATGAAACCATTGTGTCACATACGTTAGATGCCAATGTTTTCATTTTATAATTTTCTTTCATATAACACCAATATTATATATGCCTTATTTTATTCCCTTCAGCTATTTTCACAAGCTTAGCTTGTGATAGCAGCCTTGTGATAGCAACAAGTATCATGCAGGTAGAAGGTGCAAATTTGAGAAGTAGTCATATAGTCATAACAATCTCTGAAAAACTACTACTAAAGAGAAGATCAAGAATAACCAAAACCTTGCCCCAAACAAAAACTATCCACTAGATCACATAATCCGTAGAGAGTACAAGAAACAATATCTCCAAATATATACACACCTACACGCCCATTGTATTTTTACTTATATTTTATTTATAGTACTAATTATCTTAGTAATTTTAATTCTATAATTTTATAATTTTGATAATTTTGGTCTTGTAAAAACAAATTTTCATAATTTGTATAGGATAAATAATGACACCCTCTCATAAATTACAAGACAGATACTGTATTTTTATCCCTATACACATAAGTACGATTTAACATTTTAATGATCACACTAACAGCTCGAACACGAGTTTAATTGGTATAAGTAGAGATAATAAATTTCTTTCGTACATATGTTGAAGGATCATATGGATGTAAGTATTAATTTAGTTTTAGTACGGATTACATCCTTCGTTGATCGTACTGATATGGAAGTGAGTATTAATTTAGTTTGAGTAGGGATTACATCTTTTGTTAACCATACTAAATGTATCGGCAAGTTTTAACTAGTATGAAATAGGATTATATATATTTCTTGTTGATCATGCTAATCGCACGAACAGGAGTTTTAATAGGTATAAATAGGATTACATATATATTTCGTTGATCAAAGCATTGACTATTGATGCTTTCATACTAATTGTACCGCCATGAATTTTAACTTAATATATCAGTAGGACTACTTAATTTTGTTGATCATACTAATTGTTTATATGGACGAAGGTACATATATATTTTGTTCGTAAAAAAGCATCACATAATGCTTGTACACTAATAGTACGGACATTGGTTTTAGACTGTGCATTCTATGAATATGTATGAATGGTTAATTGATTCTGGCTGCACTTTCCATATGAGCCCCATTAAAGAAATTTTCTCAAATCTTAAAATTGAAAATTCTGGTTTTTTTTCAATGGCAAACGAAAAACACTGTGAGATTAAAGGTTTTGTTGACATTTCTTTAAATTTCAAAGATGGTTATAGGTTAACCCTTAAAAACATTAGGTATGTTCCTAACCTTAGCCATAACCTTATTTCATGTGCTGCCCTCGAAGTGGAAGGATTAGAAGGTAAATGGGGCAAAGGTGTAATGAAAATCATGAAAGGCTCGTTAATTGTTTTCAAAGCACAAACAAAATGCAACTTGTACTTATGTTTTGTTACATATGATTCTGTTGCTGCATCTATAAATGAACATGATAGAACTTCCTTGTGGCACAAACGTCTTGCTCATATTAGTCAAAATGGGTTGGAACTACTGAATAAAGAAGGAATACTTAGTGGCAAAGTTGATAATTTAAAATTATGTGATGAATGTGTAATAGGTAAATAACACCGTGTGCATTTTCCTGTTGTACCTTCCCTAACACCTCCATGTCAACCTGGTTTCAAAGTCATCATAAGTAGAGATGTCACTTTCAGTGAAAACGAAATGCCTTGTCTTACCACAATAGAAATAGGCCAAAAAGAACCCACCTTTAATTAGGTGGAGGATAACCAACAGTGGGGAGGAACTATAGAAGAAAATTATGAAGAACAAGACACAGAAATCCCTGAAAATACTGAAAACACTAAAAGTACTCTAGATAATTACCAACTAGCAAGGGAAAGTAGAAGAGAACATAGGATCCCCTCTAAGCTCAAAGATTTCCGTATAGCTCTAATGCTGAAATTTCTAAACTTACAAATGTAGATGAAGCCTTAAAGTCTGAAGAATGGCTTAGTGCCGTGAACGAGTAGATGAAATCTTTGAAGGATAATAACAATTAGGATCTAGTGCCTAAACCCAAAATTGTTTCATAGTGGATTGTAAATGGATTTTTAAAATCAAACAGGAAAACCTCATAAAATATAAAGAGATTAGTGGTCAAGGAGTTCACTCAAAAAGAAGGGATAGATCATCCGAGCCCAAGTATCATACGAGCCCCCAAAGTGAAAAACCTTGAAGACTAGAAGAATTATATGCTCTTGCGAGCCTTTCAAAATTTTTCAATATTTTTTATTTTTAAATTTTTTGTATAGTTAACTCTGTTCAATAGTAAAATATGGTTATCTATAAATCTCTATACAACAATAATCTTAATCAACAAGTTAGTAAATTCACATTTTCTACTATGGTTTTTTATTTTATATTAATTATTATTTTTTGAATTATCTAATAGTTTAAGAAAGTTCGGAATATATTTTTGTTAAAAATAATTGGACTTGTCAATCTAGCATAATAAATAAATATTCTAAATTAATTTTTATTTTATTATAAATAAAAAATAAAAAGCTCTAGCTTGAGTTTGAATCAGAATTTCGAGCTCGGCTCGTTTCCACCACTAGTTGATGTTGTATTCTTGTGACTAATACAATTTTGATGTTTTCGTGATTAGGTAGCACCCTTCTTCTTTCTTATTTTCTTATCCTCTTATCCTCTTTTGTTAGTATTTAATTGCTTTACGCATAAAATGATCAAGGTATCTTTTCAAATTGTCATGTAGACTTGACAAGACTTAACTTGATTTATCTCGATATATTTGAGTACAAATCACATATATTTAGCTTATTCAAAAAGATTTCAAACGATATAGCGCTCTCCACAACAAACTCCCGTATTATGCTTTTGTGCCAGCTCGTTGAGTGACGAAGGAAAACCTCTGCCTCTCCTGCTATCGTAGGTAAATAACTAGAAAAAAGTTTGACAAGAGGAAGTAGGGAGAAAAAAAATTGACGACAAGATAGTCACTTCAGGAATAGAATCTGTTGGGGTTTTCTGGCCTTCTAGGCTTCTAGGCCAGCATTGACGAGTACCTAAAAGAAGAGAGGTGGAGGTATCAATACTTTCACGTATATGTGGAGGCAAATACAAACTACGCATGAATCAGTTCATACTTTTTCAACAGCTTAAATATTTTACGTTAGTTGGCTAGCACCAACGTGACGCCCCAAGGATTATAATACATAATTGTACGATTAATTGGTAAATTCTTATGAAACTGAAGGGATTAAATTGGAGTTCATTATAATATTTAGGGAAAACTTATATTAATTAAGGAAACTTAAGAGGGACGTGATGGGTATTTTGAGAAAATTTTAATTAAATAAATAAAAAAAGAATAATATCATATATATATTTAATATATATATATATATGAAAGAAAGAGAAAAGGAAAGAAAAAGAAAGGATAAAAGATTTTGGGATATATATATATGTGTGTGTTCAATTACACAATCACAATTATACAATCTTGATAATTGCAATTTTCTGTATTTGTTATAGTAGCTCGAGGCGGAGGTAAGAATTCTATTTTAGTTTTTAATAATTTATATAATTATATTATTTAATTAATTCATTTATTAAATGTTGTTTATGCTAAGCGATATACTATTTAATCAGATTATTTTACGAGTTTGACTATTTAAAACAGTGTCGAATTAAATATCAAATCGAAAATAAGAATGTCAAAATGATATCGTTTGTTAATTAGATTATTAAATTTATTAGATTTGAATATCACTATGGCTAATTTATAAAATTCCATCGGAATTATTAACCAAATATGAAATTCTATGTATTATTATTTAATTAAATTATATAATAGCGAGAAATTGATAGAAAATTTATAGAAAAATGATATTTAAGAAATATTAAGTTAATAAAGAGGAAAATGAGGTTTTTAATGATAACCTAATTTTAGGATGTTATTAAAAATGATAGTTCTAAATATATAAGGGGTTTGATTAAATGTATTCCTATGAACTACTTGATAAATTATAAATATCTTTATGAGGCCTAGAGTGTCTAGTAACTAAGAAGAACTAGAACGAAGATTTGTATTTCGATAGAAATGAAATATTAAAGAATTATTAGAAATTATATGAATAATATTTAATATTATATTTACAGAAATTACGATATTCTCGATGTACTAAAATGTATGTGGTATAACTCATTATAGGAACGGGGTAAGGTGAAATGATTGACAATTATTGATTGAGTAGATAAACCATTGTGAAGTCGAGGTAAGTATATAATTAGTATTGTCTATATATATTTTCTTTATTTGTGGTATTACTGTTATATAAATTTGTGGTTCATGGTGATGTTGATTTATCTGAAAATATATGAGTGGTGAATGATTTAATTTGATTGACGATATTGTGTACGTAGAATGAGAAAGTATGTTGAAATATTATGTTTATTGTTTATTGTGTTGTGAGTGTCTGAGAATTAGAATATATTGATATATTGTCTTACGTTACTAGTTGCTTACAAGAATGGTGATATGTGGAAATGAGGGAGTGGTAGAAATTGAATATAATTGCAGTGTGAATACCCCTTGATGTGTTGAAAAGCCTATAAGGCGAAATGAAATGAAAAGAGCTATGATGTGATATGGGAAAAAGAAATAAAATGAAAAGAGCTTTGATGCGATATGTAAAAAATGTGATACGAAAAGAGCTATGCTGCGATATAAAAGAGCTATGATGCGAAATTAGATTGATGAGCCGGTTGTCAAGGGGATTCACTTGAGTTTATATAACAATAAGATTGAGTTGATGGGAAAAACACGATATCACCTTCTGGTAAGCAAATTAGGAAAAGAAAGGAGTTTAATTTGTTGTCTTTTTACGAGTTAGCTGTGTGCTGCGATGAAGCTGATTATGTTGGAATTAAATTAACTATATTCCATGCATATTGGTTACTTATCTTACATGGGCTGTATTTGATATACATATATAGATAGGACTTGTTATTTATTTTCTAAGTGGCAGGCTCACTTCTCTGCTGACATTTTCTTTCAAGAGTAGACTTTGAGGTGTCTGCCTATTGAAGGCTAGGTGTACACGCTATATTCAGGAAGGTCGGGCCAGTATGCAGTTTTCTCCTTTGTCAGTTAGAGCAAAAATCGTATTTTATTTGTATAAAGAGAACGTAAGCGTGGGGATTAATTGTAATGGATTACTTGTGGCGTTTGATATGTATATATAATGTTGTGGGTTGATCATGCCTGTTACGATGTTGGGATTACGTATACATATTGATTAAATGATTATGTGGATTTATATATATAAACATAGGGATTACTTTAAGTATGACGTTTAGAGAAGATATAGCCCTAGTAGCGTTAGAGGATGCTGCATTAGGTGGTATCGGAGCAGGGATTAGATTTTCTAGGGATAGTAGATGAAATATGATAGTATACGTGAGGTAAATATTTGAAATGTACTTACATGTGCGTATTTCATATAGGATGGAAGCGTTAAGGGAAAACATTGCTGGCCCAACTGAGTCATTAGAGTCTGTGCAAGGTCATGATTCTGCATCAGAACATCAGGGGTTAGAATTCAAAAATAGAAATGCCCCACAACCAGAAATGAACCCCTTTATGCAACAAGTTCTAGAAATGATGCAGAGGATGGCTCCACCGCCACAATCCCAACCATAGGATGCAGTTATTGACAGAAATTATGAAAACGTGAGGAACAGGGGGTTAAGGTATTTGCCGGTACAACTGACCCTACTGAAGCAGATGAATGGTTGAGAAACACGGAAAGGGCGTTGGACAGAATTGAGTGTACTTCTGAGCAAACGTTAAGGTACGTTGTGTCCTTACCGGAGAAAGACGCCTTAGACTTGTGGGAAACGGTTCCTGGGAGCAAGAATCGACCAGTCATTTTGACGTGGAATGACTTTTTGAAAGAATTTGCTGACAATTATACTCCACCGGTCTACAGAAATCGTAAGAAAGTTGAATTCCTTGAATTAAAGCAGAACCATTTATCTGTTGCTGAGTATGAGTTGCAATTTCTGAGATTGTCAAAATATTCTCCTGAAGAAGTGAGTACCAATGAATTGAGGAGAGACAGATTTAGGAGAAAATAGCAATTAAACCTTCGAGTTATGGTGCTCTGCTGGAAGCAGCACTAAGGGCATAAGAGACATCCATTGAAAAGAGTTCTACTGAAGCTAAATGAAAGAAATTGACAGGTAACCTGAATCCTACAACGGGACAAAGTTGTGCAATTTCCTTTAGGGGTTCTGGTTCGCAAAGAGGTTGGTCTGGAGGCCGAGGAGTGGGTCAGACTAGTAGGTCTCCTTCAGTGTTTTGGAGTAGAGGCGAGCCTACTTCGATTGGATTTGGAGGAAGATAAGGTCTAGCCAGATTGTTCAGTGGAGGATATACTCCTTCTTGTGCTAATTGCGGTAGGAGACACGATGGTGAATGTTGGGGAGCCCGACCAATTGTATGTTACCGTTGCCATCAATCGGGACGTACTGTCAGGGACTGTCCTACATGGAGGGATAATACTGGAGGACCTCAAACTTCATCGTTTAGCAGTGTGGGGGAAATCTCACAACGAACAGGTGTGAACAGTTGACGAGGTAGAGGTGGTCGAGGTAGCGGGAATATTTCCACAACATCTATAGGACAAAGTAGTCAGCCTCAACCACAAGCTAGGGTGTATGCAATAACAAAAGAACAAGCTCCTTCCGCACCCGAGGTTATGACTTGCTCCTTCTCTATTTGCGGTTTTAGTGCACATGTGTTGATTGATCCAGGATCTACTTGTTCATTTATATCACATGATTTTGCACCTCGTGTATATGCTACAATAGAACCATTTAGACATGACTTATATGTGTCTTTGCCTATTGGTGGGTTTATATTAGTAAATATGGTGATGAGATCTTGTCAAATAGTAGTGCAGGGTGTCACTCTATATACAGATCTGGTTGTAATAGACCTTAGGGAGTTTGACGTCATTCTGGGGATGGATTGGTTAGCTAGTAATCATGCTTTAGTAGATTATCAAACAAAAGAAGTAATGGAAGAAGTTAGTGGGCAGATGAAGAGGGGAAAGAAAAGTGATTTCTAACTGCTTAATTTCTGCTGTGATCGATTTTAACCTAATCGAGGAGGATGAGAGGTGTATCTAGCCATTGTGCACGATATGATGAAAGTTAGTCCAGCTGTATTAGACGTTCCACTGGTGAGGGAATTTCCTAATATTTTTCCTGATGAATTACCTGGACTACCACCTCATCGAGAAGTAGGCATTGAAATAAACAATATTCCCGGGCCAGCATCTATCTCAATTGCACCGTATAGAATGGCTCCATCGGAATTAAAAGAAATAAAGAAGCAGTTAGAAGAATTTCTAGATAAAGGCTTTATCCAACCTAGTATTTCACCATGGGGAGCACCAGTATTACTAATAAAGAAGAAGGATGGGAGTACGAGATTATGTGTCGATTATAGACAGCTGAACATAATCACAATCAAGAACAAGTATCCTCTGCCACGGATTGACGATCTGCTTGATCAGTTAAAGGGTGCCACTATGTTCTCTAAAATTGATTTGAGGTGGCAACTAAAGATTGAAGAAGAGTCGATCCCAAAGACAGCTTTTAGGACCAGATATGGGCACTATGAATTTATGTTTATGCCATTTGGGTTGACGAATACCCCTACAGCTTACATGTCTCTGATGAATAGGACATTAAAGCCATTCCTTGATCAATTTGTGATTGTGTTTATCGATGATATTTTGATATATTCGAGTAGTCCTGAGGAACATGCACAACATTTTCGGATAATTTTACAGATCTTGACAGAAAAACAGTTGTACAGTAAATTCAGCATATGTGAGTTTTGGATGGAGGAAAATGCTTTCCTAGAGTATGTTATTTCAAAAGAAGGGATACAACCTGATCCGACAAAAGTTAAAGCTATTTTAGAATGGGAGCCACCTAAAAACGTGTACGAGATCCGGTGTTTTCTAGGATTAACTGGTTATTATAGAAGATTTGTAACGGATTTCTCTATAATCGCAAAACCTCTGATGAACTTGTTGAAGAAGAATGCACCGTTCAATTGGAATGAAAAATGTGCTCAGAGTTTTGAGGAGTTGAAGAAGAGACTCACCTCAGCACCTATCCTTGCTTTGTCGTCTGATTGGTTATTATCAGCACGCTTCACGACAAAGACTTGGTTGTGTTTTCATGTAGCATGGGAGAGTTATAACTTATGCTTCGGGCCAGTTGAGGCCACATGAGTTGAACTATCCGACCTATGATCTAGAGTTTGCAGCCGTAGTACATGCATTGAAGATTTGGAGGCGGATAGTTCTCTAAAAGTTTGCAGCCGTTTGAAATATATCGCAACACAGAAAGAGTTGAATTTAAGGTAAAGAAGGTGGATGAAGCTTTTGAAGGACTATGACTGCACCATTGACTATCATCCCAGACAGGCAAACATTGTAGCAGATGCTTTAACATGGAGTATTTGACTGTGCTCAGAGCTATGGATGTAAACTTTACAATTGGTGGTGATATTCTACTGGCTTTAATACAAGTGAAGCCTTCCTTAAAGGATAAAATTAAAGATGCACAAGATAGAGATCCATATCTTGAAGACTAAGGTACAAAAAGGAAAGAGCGATCAGTTTATAATCCAAGAAAATGGTACATTGTTCAATGTAAAACGTATATTTGAGCCGAACATAGAAGAGTTGAGAATGAAAATTATGCACGAGGCACACTACACACCATATGCTATGCATCCTGGCAGTACCAAGATGTATCGGGATTTGAGACCCTATTACTGGTGGCCAACAATAAGAAAAAATATGGCAGAATTTGTGGCAAAATATTTAACTTGTCAGCAAGTAAAAGCAGAATACCATGCACCAGCCGGTAAGCTTCATCCTTTGTCAATACCTGAATGGAAGTGAGACATAATTACTATGGATTTTTTCATTGGGTTACCACGTACGTTCAGAATATATGATGCTATTTGGGTGATTGTTGACAGATTGACTAAATCACAACATTTGTTGCCAATCCGTCAAAATGATTCTTTTGATAAACTAGTCGAATTGTGTATTTCATAGATTGTGAGATTACATGGTATTCTTACCTCTATAGTTTCTGATAAAGATCCTCAATTTACTTCTCATTTCTGGGCAAGCTTGCAAACGGCTTTAGGTACAAAATTTCATTGCAGTACAGCGTTTTATCCTCAAACCGATGGACAGTCAGAAGAACGATTCAGACATTAGAGGATATGATCAGAGCCTGCATAATTGAATTCAAAAGAAGTTGGGATGATCATCTATCATTGATGGAATTTGCTTATAACAGCAATTTTCATTCTAGTATTGGTATGGCTCCATATAACGGACGGAAATGCCGAAGTCCGATCTGTTGGGATATTGAGGGATTGAGACAGCTTGAAGGGCCAGAGTTAGTTCAAGAAACAGTGGACCAGATAAAAATAGTTAAAAAGTGTTTGAAGTGTATAAGATCGACAGAAGAGTTACCTTGATAAGCATCGCAGAGAGATGGAATACAAGGTGGGTGAAAAAGTTTTTTTAAAAATATCACCATGTAGAGGAATCTTGAGATTCGAGAAGCAGAAAAAGTTGAGTCCAAGATATATTGGGCCGTACGATATTCTGGAGCGAGTTGGACTACTAGCCTATTGGTTAGCATTACCGATAGAATTATCACAGATACATGACCTATTTCATGTTTCTATGCTCGGCGATACCGATAAGATCCTACTCATATTTTGCATGAGCCAGAAACAGAAATATCGGAAGAATTGACATATGTGGAAGAGCCAATGGAAATTTTGGACCGGAGTACGAAGAAATTGAGAAATAAAGAAATACCCATGGTGAAGGTCAAATGGAGTCATCACTCTCCAAGGGAAGCCATCTGAGAAGTTGAGGAGAACATGAGAGAATAATACCCATATTTGTTCCCTGAGACGGTAATTTAGTTAAATTTCGAGGACAAAATTTTTATTAGGAGGGGATAATTGTGACGCCCTAAGGATTATAATACATAATTGTATGAATAAATGTAAATTCTTATGAAACTTGGTTAATTGGTAAATAAATTATAGGTTATAATTGGAATATAATAAAACTTGAACGGATTCAATTGGAGTTCGTTATAATATTTAGGGATAACCTATATTAACTAAGAAAATTTAAGAGGGACGTGATGGGTATTTTGAGAAAAAATCTAATTAATTAAATAAAATAATAATAATATCATATATATAATATTACTAAGTAATATATATATGTATGTAAATGACTTATTTATATTAGTAAATAATAATATATATATATGTAATTGATAAATGTATTAGTAAATAATATATCTACATGCATAGATGTTATTAACTAAATACACAATTATATGTATTATTGTTTAATTAAATAATATAATTGCGACAAATTGGTAGAAAATTCATAGAAACATTTTGAAAATTATATTTAAGAAATATTATGTTATTAAAGAGGAAAATGAGGTTTTTAATGATAACCTAATTTGAGAATGTTATTAAAAATGATAGTTATAAATATATAAGGGGTTTGATTAAATGAATTTCTACGAATTAATAGATAAATTATAAGTATCTTTATGAGGCCTAGAGTGTCTAGTTACTAAGAAGAACTAGAACCTAGAGAGTCTAGTTACTAAGAAGAACTAGAACGAAAATTTATATTTCGATAGAAATTAAATATTAAAGAATTAATAGAATTTATATGAGTAATATTATATATTATATTTAAAGAAATTACAATATTTTTGATATATTAATTGTATTTGTTATATTTCATTATAGGATTTGGGGGTAAGGTGAAAGGACTGTCAATTATCGATTGAGTAGACAAAAGCGTTGTGAAGTCGAGTTAAGTAAATAATTAGTATTATCTATATATGTTTTCTTTTTTTGGGTAAACGTAATTTTCATTAATAAAAAACACACATAATAGTACAACAAAGTTCTTCAGTTCGTTTCTCCCTCAACAGGCCAAGGGATACACGATAATCTAAATAAGGCACAAGTACTAACAAACTTGGCTAGGTTAATACTAAGAATGCGCTGTCTGACATCTTCCATAATCAAGAAGGCCAACGTGGAGGGAGTCTTCTCTTCATGCTCAAATCTCCTCAAGTTCCTTGCTCTCCAAATGTGATAAACACATGAAGCTAGTAAAGCTCGGTAGGCGAGGTTAACAATGTGTTTTCCCCTCCATTTTCGTGATGCCCATTCGATATCAGTCGTCCAATCTCTGTTGGGCCATGAAAAACGCACCAATCTGCGAACCTCAGAAGGACATCGTCTGCTAAAACGGCACTGAAAGAAAATGTGACTATGGGTCTCCGTCGCACAAACATCACACAAAACACAATCGCCAAGGTGAGAAAGCCATGTTTTATCCGTCGTTGGCAGTTTGTCCAAAATTGCCATCCATAAGATAAACGTGTAACGTGGGATCTTACATGAGCCCGAAAGTAGTGAAGCCCATCCTACTTTCGGCCCTGATGAATCAAATAATCGAATAAGGGCCTGTGTCGTAGGTTTCCCGCTCTGAAATCGCCAGATGATCGATCCTCGCCTCCATGGATGTGGGGTAATTTGTGTAAGATCCCATAATCATAGTCGCGAATTTTTTGGTCAAAAAATGCCTTACCCTCCTCCACCAACCCGCTATCCACCATCTGATCAACCCTTTTCGACACGTACGAATGCAACACCGGGATCGCCACATCCATCCAGAGAAAACAACACTCGTACTTGGAGGGAAACTCAGTGTCGTCACTGACAAGTGCCGTATGAAGGAATTAGACCCTCCCGCAATGATTGGCAACCGATTCTTTTGAACGATGGCATTAGTAGCCAGCAATGCATGATGCACAAAATCATGTACAGTGAAATCCATCTCCGGATCAATGATTCCGAGCAAATGGTGTGGCACGCCGCGGCATTCCTCATTGCTCACCTTATTGGTTACTATGTCAAGGCCCTTGTAGACCTGAATTTTGTCCGAGTTGATGACCTCTGCCCCGAAACGGGTGGCCAGGTCTATCGCCAGGCGCGATTTGCCTGTGCCAGTGGCACCCAATACCACCACCACCTTATCCTTTCCTTGGTGCTTGTTCATCATGCCCCGAACTGAAAAGTTCATCATGCTAGATTGTGCTGGCTTCCAGGCGGAGATCGACATTCTAATTGGTAATTACTTTTAATTTTTTTAACACCTGTCAATTACGTCGCAGAAATAAAAAAGGAAAAAGTCCACGTGTTAGAATACTCTCAAACAAAACAAACAAAACATGTACCAAATACAATCTAGTATTTTAGAACATCTATCTATCATAGAGTGACAAGCAGTTCTCAATTCTTGGATTAATTTCTCTTCTTCAAAAGGATTTGTTTGAAGAAAAACTTCAAACATTTGTGGGCTCTAGAAAGAATCACGAACAAGTTTCATTGATGTGAAAGAAATTACCTAGACAATTGTTTGAAACGTGAAGAAACATAGGATGTGTAGGGTGGTATTTATACATACATACGTACACACAATGTGGAATAAATCAATCCATTCATAACTTCACCCCTATCTCTATCCACTTACTATGTAACAATTCAAATAAATCATGAGCAAGGAGTCTGTCCAAATTACTGTATTTTTTACTATATTTACGAAATAGGAAAAGAATCATTAATTATAGTTAAGCTGTCGTAGAAAGATAATACAAATACTAATCATAATGAATATGTCAAAATCTACATCGTGCAGGTACCATAAGAGTTGCAATAAATTCATCGATAATTATTTTTTGTAAAAAAATTATTCTTGGGATGTATAATGAGTAATGTTACTATATCGAATGAGAAAAAAATTATGAGAAATTAAATGTTAATGATGAAGTACTTAGTGATTATCCATATCTTACGTAGGATTTGCTTTTGAGTAAAATCGAGTGAGTGTACTAAATTGAATTTTGAATCCGAAAAAGTATTCTCATTAATTCGTCAACCTACTATATATGTGAAAACATAGATTATAATGACAAAATCTATACTAATTGAACGTTAATAAATGTGGTCTACAGATTTAATTCCTTATTTAGATTTACTGAAATTTAATTCGAGCAAATTCTGAATGTTAATTATACTTTTCTTGTAATTATTACTATATAAAATTGATTCATGTATTGGGACATCTTTTGGTCCAAGATTAATATGAAAGTAATTAAGTTGCAGTATCCATCCGTTGATGATACTGATTGCATCCATTTAATATATTTTTTTTTTGTTTTAGTTTTGTAATAACGCTTTTGTATGCAGTAGAAAATTAGTTTCCTGAATTATTTTACATGAATTCTTCATTATATGTTGCAGGAATTAATCACACAACTTATTCCTCGTTAATATTCAACAATATTGCAATGATTAATACGCTTTTATTGATATCATAACCGTTAACATGCGATCATTCGTGTTAGTAGTCTTATATTAATATATTCACATTATACATTTATTCATCAATCTCAAATGCAATCGCAAACAATTTGATTTAATTTATCCCTATGCACATCAACAAGAAATACATATAATCCTATTTGTGACTAGTTAAAACTTGCCGATACATTTTGTACGATCAACAAAAGATGTTATCGCTACACAAACTAAATTAATACTCACTTCCATATGAGTATGATCAATGAAGGATGTAATCCGTACTCAAACTAAATTAATACTTACTTCCATATGATTTTTCAACATATATACGAACAAAATTTATTATCTCTACTTATACCAATTGAAATAGTGTTCGAGCAGTTAGTATAAATTAGTAAAATTATCAAAATTATAAATTTTGTTCATACATATGTTGAAGCATCATATTGAAGTAAGTATAAATTTAGTTTGTGTTCGGATTACCTCCTTCGTTGATCATACTCATATGGAAGTGAGTATTAATTTAGTTTGAGTAGTGTAGAGTGGAAATCACCAGAAAATACTATCCGACTATGACCAAAATTGGAGTACGAAATTCGTTATGATTATTACAACCCAATATACAACTTAAATGATAATATCAAATGAAAGAAATAATGAAATAATTAAACCAAAAAGTAAAGTGATTAACAGGCTCAGAGTAGCCAAATCCAATATCTCGATAAAGGAATATGGTCACAAGGCACCATTTCCACTATGAACCGGCTCAGGGTAACTCCACAAACAAAGAAACAGACTACAAATCTGATCACTTAGATCTCAGTGTCACACGGTCACAAAGACCCCAATTAAATATTTCACAAAGAACTTTTGTGAATGGTGAAGAAGATAAACAGCTTGATTCATGTTTTAGCCAAAAGGGAGAATCCCCTATTTAAAGGGGTGAAAACTGTGGTAGATAAGAAAAACCTTGGTAGCTTTCCTAAAACCATTAGATTAGTCTCGGAAAGTGGCCATGGATTCCGGAGAAGAGAAGGAAGAAAATCACAGAGAGGATTTGGAGAGGAGACGACGTAAACGATGCAGAAAAAACAGAGAAGAGGGAATGTGAGATTTAGGGTTAAGGATGTGATATAAGTAGGTAGATAGGATGAGTCGGGTTACCGGGTCGATTGTGGGCTGCCAACTGGGTCAGGTAATTGGGCTAACAAGGTCGGCGTTTTAATAAGTCATTGGGCTATAAATTTTGACAAGTAGGGATTACATTTTTTGTTGATCATAATAAATGTATCGACACGTTTTAACTAGTTGCAAATAGGATTATATGTATTTCTTGTTGATCATGATAATCGCACGAACATGAGTAATAATTGGTATAAATAGGATTACATATATATTTCGTTGATCAAAGCATTAAATATTCATGCTTTCATACTAATTGTACCGTCATAAAGTTTAACTCAGTATGTCAGTAGGACCACATAATTTTGTTGATCGTACTAATTGTTCATATGGAGGAAGGTACACATATATTTTGTTAGTAAAATCATCACATCATTCTTGTACCCTAATTGTACGGACATTGATTTTAGACTAGATCAACATAATAACATCTTTGGTAGACCACAGTAATTTCTAGTACACGATTTTTCACATGATGATCATACTAAATACACGGAACATGAAGTTTTACTTTGTATAAATAAGATCGCACAAGACTATATTATACTTTATTGATACAAACATCATTAATATATTCACATTTATAAGATCGCACAAGACTATATTATACTTTATTGATACAAACATCATTAATATATTCACATTTATAATTAAGAGAATTTCGAACCATTCTTGATCATATTGATTGTACTGACATAAGCTTTAAATTGATATGAATAGGATTATATTCCAAAATAATTTTATAAACAAAGTTTAATTTGGTATCTAGGACTAAATATTTCGTTGATGGAAGCACCATAAATGTACATATATGAGTTTTATTAACTTAGATAAATGTTACAAGAATTAATCACACATCTTATTCCTCGTTCATATTCAAGAATATAGTGATGATTAATACGCTTCTATAGATATCATAAATGTTCACATGCAATCACAATTCGTGTTAGTCATCGTATTACACATTTATTCATCAACCTCAAATCAAATCATGATTAATTTGATTTAATTCTCAACTTTATTCAAGAACTCCGGATACATATGTGTACATATATATCTACCTACACACCCATAGTATTTTTACTTATATTTTATTAATAACACTAAATGTTTTAGTAATATATTTTTGACAATTTTAGTCTTGTAAAAACTAATTTTCATAAATTGTGTAGCACAAAAAATGAAACCCCCTCATCAATTACAAGACAGAAACTATGTTTTTATACCTATACAAATAAGTAGGATTTAACATTTAAATGATCACACTAATTGCTCGAACACTAGTTTAATTAGTATAAGTAGAGATAATAAATTTTGTTCATACGTATGTAGAAGCATAATATTGAAGTAAGTATTAATTTAGTTTGATTACGGATGTACACATATATATCTACCTACACACCCATAGTATTTTTACTTATATTTTATTGATAACACTAAATGTTTTAGTAATATAATTTTGACAATTTTAGTCTTGTAAAAACTAATTTTCATAATTTGTGTAGCACAAAAAATGAAACCCCCTCATAATTTACAAGACAGAAACTGTATTTTTATACCTATACAAATAAGTAGGATTTAACATTTAAATAATCACACTAACTGCTCGAACACTAGTTTAATTAGTATAAGTAGAGATAATAAATTTTGTTCGTACGTATGTAGAAGCATAATATTGAAGTAAGTATTAATTTAGTTTGATTACGGATTACATCCTTTGTTGATCATACTCATATGGAAGTGAGTATTAATTTAGTTCGAGTAGGGATTAAATCTTTTGTTGATCGTACTAAATGATTCGACAAGTTTTAACTAGATGCAAATAGGATTATATATATTTCTTGTTGATAAAAATGATTCGACAAGTTTTAACTAGATGCAAATAGGATTATATATATTTCTTGTTGATAAAGCTAATCACATGGACAAGAGTTTGAATTGGTATAAATTTGATTACATATATATTTCACTGATCAAAGCATTGAATATTAATGCTTTCACACTGATTGTACCGCCATGAATTTTAACTTAGTATATCAGTAGGACTACAAAATTTTGCTGCTCATACATATTGTTTATATGAATGAAGGTAGATAATTGATCATACTAATTGTTCATATGCACTCAATTTTGTATCTATGTTTTCTTTGCAAATGAAACGAGCCACAATGTTCGTACTAGGCTCCACCACCAATTTCTCCCATGCTTCATTGGCATCTCTACTACATTGAAGGAATACCTCTGTGGCGTTCAACTGATGGATCCGCCACCCGAATTCCTCCCTCATCCTCAAAATGTTTTCAACTTGACGGCAAGCTAATTTGGAAGTGTTCCTCTTAAGTTTATCAGTAGCTGCCTTAAGAAGCTTAGCCCTAGTTTCACCATCGACAAGACCCTCACTCCTGAAGAACTCATCCATCTCGGGGACCCCAATGGCACGCCTAATCCCATAATCATAGTCCCGAATTTTTGGGTCACAAAATGCCTTACCCTCCTCTACCAACCCGCTATCCACCATCTGATCAACCCTTTTCGACACGTACGAATTCAAGACCGGGATCGCTATTTGTGACTAGTTAAAACTTGCCGATACATTTTGTACGATCAACAAAAGATGTAATCGCTACACAAACTAAATTAATACTCACTTCAAAATGAGTATGATCAATGAAGGATGTAATCCGTACTCAAACTAAATTAATACTTACTTCCATATGATTCTTCTACATATATACGAAGAAAATTTATTGTCTCTACTTATACCAATTGAAATAGTGTTCGAGCAGTTAGTATAAATTACTAAAATTATCAAATTTATAAATATTGTTCATACATATGTTGAAGCATCATATTGAAGTAAGTATAAATTTAGTTTGTGTTCGGATTACCTCCTTCGTTGATCATACTCATATGGAAGTGAGTATTAATTTAGTTTGAGTAGTGTAGAGTGGAAATCACCAGAAAATACTATCCAGCTATTAACAAAATTGGAGTACGAAATTCCTTATGATTATTACAACCCAATATACAACTTAAATGATAATATCAAATGAAAGAAATAATGAAATAATTAAATCAAAAAGTATAGTGATTAACATGCTCAGGGTAGCCAAAACCAATATCTCGATAAAGGAATATGGTCACAAGGCAGCGTTTCCACTATGAATCGGCTCACAGTAACTCCACAAACAAAGAAACCGGCTACAACTCCGATCACTTAGATCTCAGTATCACACGGTCATAAAGACCCCAATTAAATATTTCACAAAGAACTTTTGTGAATGGTGAAGGAGATAAACACCTTGATTCATGTTTTAGCCGGAAGGGAGAATCCCCTATTTAAAGGGGTGAAAATTGTGGTAGATAAGAAAAATCTTGGTAGCTTTCCTAAAACCATTAGATTGGTCTAGGAAAGTGGCCATGGCTTCCAGAGAAGAGAAGGAAGAAAATCACGGAGAGGATTTGGAGAGGAGAGGACGTAGACGATGCAGAAAAAACAGAGAAGAGGGAATGTGAGATTTAGGGTTAAGGATGTGATATAAGTAGGTAGATAGGATGAGTCGGGTTACCGGGTCGGTTGTGGGCTGCCAAGTGGGTCAGGTAATTGGGCTGACAAGGTCGGCGTTTTAATAAGTCATTGGGCTACAAATTTTAACAAGTAGGGATTACATTTTTTGTTGCTCATACTAAATGTATCGACACGTTTTAACTAGTTGCAAATAGGATTATATATATTTCTTGTTGATCATGATAATCACCCGGACATGAGTTTTAATTGGCATAAATAGGATTATATATATATTTTGTTGATCAAAGCATTAAATATTCATGCTTTCATACTAATTGTACCATCATAAAGTTTAACTCAGTATGTCAGTGGGACCACATAATTTTGTTGATCGTACTAATTGTTCATATGGAGGAAGGTACACATATATTTTGTTAGTAAAATCATCACATCATTCTTGTACCCTAATTGTACGGACATTGGTTTTAGACTGGATCAACATAATAAAATCTTTGGTAGACCACAGTAATTGCGAGTACACGATTTTTCACTTGATGATCATACTAAATACACGGAACATGAATTTTTACTTGGTATAAATAAGATCGCACAAGACTATATTATACTTTATTGATACAAACATCATTAATATATTCACATTTATAATTAAGATAATTCGAACTATTCTTGATCATATTGATTGTACTGACATAAGCTTTAAATTGATATGAGTAGGATTATATTTCAAAATAATTTTATAAACAAAGTTTAATTTGGTAACTAGGACTAAATATTTCGTTAATGGAAGCACCATAAATGTACATATATGAGTTTTATTAACTTAGATAAATGTTACAAGAATTAATCACACATCTTATTCCTCGTTCGCATTCAAGAATATAGTGATGATTAATACGCTTCTATAGATATCATAAATGTTAACATGCAGTTACAATTCGTGTTAGTCATCTTATACTAATATAATCGTATTACACATTTATTCATCAACCTTAAATCAAATCATGATTAATTTGATTTAATTCTCAACTTTATTCAAGAACTCCGGATACATATGTGTACATATATATCCACCTGCACACCCATAGTATTTTTACTTATATTTTATTGATAACAATAAATATTTTAGTAATATAATTTTGACAATTTTAGTCTTGTAAAAACTAATTTTCATAATTTGTGTAGCACAAAAAATGACACCCCCTCATAAATTACAAGACAGATGCTGTATTTTTATACCTATACAAATAAGTAGGATTTAACATTTAAATGATTACACTAACTGCTCGAATACTAGTTTAATTAGTATAAGTAGAGATAATAAATTTTGTTCGTACGTATGTAGAAGCATAATATTGAAGTAAGTATTAATTTAGTTTAATTACGGATTACATCCTTTGTGGATCATACTCGTATGGAAGTGAGTATTAATTTAGTTCGAGTAGGGATTACATCTTTTGTTGATCCTACTAAATGATTCGGCAAGTTTTAACTAGATGCAAATATGATTATATATATTTCTTGTTGATAAAGCTAATCACACGGACAAGAGTTTGAATTGGTATCAATTGGATTACATGTATATTTCACTGATCAAAGCATTGAATATTAATGCTTTCACACTGATTGTACCGCCATGAATTTTAACTCAGTATATCAGTAGGACTATAAAATTTTGCTGCTCATACATATTGTTTATATGCACGAAGGTATATAATTGATCATACTAATTGTTCATATGCACTCAATTTTGTATCTATGTTTTATTTGCAAATGAAACGAGCCACAATGTTCGTACTAGGCACCCGCACCAATTTCTCCGATGCTTCATTGGCATCTCCACTACATTGAAGGAATACCTCTCTGGCGTTCAACCGATGGATCCGCCACACGAATTCCTCCCACGTCCTCAAAATCTTTTCAACTTGACGGCAAGCTAATTTGCAAGTGTTCCTCTTAATTTTATCAATAGCTGCCTTAAGAAACTTAGCCCGAGTTTCACCATCGACAGACCCTTACTCCTGAAGAACTCATCCATCTCGGGGACCCAATGGCACGCCTAATCCCATAATCATAGTCGCAAATTTTTGGGTCAAAAAATGCCTTATTCTCCTCCACCAACCCGCTAACCACCATCTGATCAACCCTCTTCGACACGTACGAATGCAAGACCGGGATCGCCACATCCATCCAGAGAAAACAACACTCGTACTTGGAGGGAAACTCAGGGTCGTCACTGACAAGTGCCTGTATGAAGGAATTGGACCCTCCAGCAAAGATTGGCAACCAATTCTTTTGTACGATGGCATCAGCACCCAGCAATGCATGATCCACAAAATCATGTATATTGAAATCCACCTCGGGATAAATGATTCCGAGCAAATGGTGTGGCACGCCACG
>NW_011628052.1:454498-511426 GCF_000512975.1 Sesamum indicum | reverse complement strand
TCGTCTCGTCTTACTAGTTACTATATCTAGGCCCTTGTAGACCTGAATTTTGTCTGAGTTGATGACCTCTGCCCCAAAACGGGTCACCAAGACTATCGCCAGGCGCAATTTGCCTGTGCCAGTGGCACCCAATACCACCACCACCTTATCCTTTCCTTGGTGCTTGTTCATCATGCTCCGAACTGAAAAGTTCATCATTCTAGATTGTGCTGGCTTCCAAGCGGAGATCGACATTCTAATTGGTAATTACTTTTACTTTTTATAACACTTATCAATTTCGTCACAGAAATAAAAAAAGAAAAAGGCCATGTGTTAGAATACTCCCAAACAAAACATGTACCAAATTCAATCTCTATTTTAGAATATCTATCTATCATAGAGTGACAAGCCCTTCTTAATTCTTGGATTGATTTCTCTTCTTCAAAAGGATTTGTTTGAAGAAAAACTTCAAACATTTGTGGGCTCTAGAGAGAATCACGAACAAGTTTCATTGGTGTGTAAGAAATTACCTAGACAATTGTTTGAAACGTGAAGAAACAGGAGTTTTAATTGGTATGAATAGGATTACATATATATTTCGTTGATCAAAGCATTGAATATTAATGCTTTCATACTAATTGTACCACCATGAATTTTAACTATGTATATCAGTAGGACTACATAACTTAATTGATCATACTAATTGTTCATATGCATGAAGGTACATATATATTTTGTTAGTAAAAGCATCACATAATGCTTGTACACTAATTTTACGGATATTGGTTTTAGACTGGATCAACATAATAACTTCTTTTGTCGACCATAGTAATTGCACGTACACGATTTTTCACTTTATGCTCATAATAAATACACGGGACATGAATTTTTTCTTGGTATAGATTCGATCGCACAAGACTATATTATACTTTATTGATACAAACATCAATAATAAATTCACATTTATAATTATGATAAGTTTCAACTATACTTGATCATATTAAAATTGTACTGACATGAACTTTAAATTGATATGAATTGGATTATATTTCACAATAATTCTAGAAATAAAGTTTTAATTGGTAACTAGGACTAAATATTTCGTTGATGGAAGCACCATAAATATATCATAAATATTAACATGCGATCAGAATTGATGTTCGTGGTCTTATACTAATATATGCGTGTTATACATTTATTCATCAACCTCAAAGGCAATCGCAAACAATTTGGTTTAATTTTCAACTTTATTCAAGAACTCCTGATATATGTGTACATATATACACACGTATACACCCATAGTATTATTACTTATATTTTATTGATAACACTAATTATTTTAGTAATTTTAATTCTATAATTTTATAATTTTGATGATTTTAGTCTTTTAAAAACTAATTTTCATAATTTGTGTAGGATAAAAATGACACACCCTCATAAATTACAAGACAGAAACTATATTTTTATCCCTATACACATAAGTATGATTTAACATTTTAATGATCACACTAATTGCTTGAACACGAATTTAATTAGTATAAGTAGAGATAATAAATTTTGTTCGTAAATATGTAGAAGAATCATTAATATATACTTAATTGATATAAACATCATTAACATATTCACAATTATAATTAAGATAATTTGAAACTATTCTTGATCATATTAATTGCACTGACATGAGCTTTAAATTAATATGAGTTGGATTATATTTCATAATACGCTTCTATGGATATCATAAATGTTAACATACGATCACAATTCGTGTTAGTCGTCTTATACAAATATATTCATATTATACATTTATTCATCAACCTCAAATGCTATCACGAATAATTTGATTTAATTTTCAACTTTATTCAAGAACTCCGGATATATATGTATACATATATACACACCTACACACCCATAGTAGTTTTACTTATATTTTATTGATACCACTAATTCTTTTAGTAAATTTAATTCTATAATTTTATAATTTTGATATTTTTGGCTGTGTAAAAACTAATTTTCATAATTCGTGTAGGATAAAAAATGACACTCCCTCATAATTTACAAGACAAAAACTGTTTCTTTATCTCTATAAACATAAGTAGGATTTAACATTTTAATGATCACAGTAACTTCTCGAACACAAGTTTAATTGGTATAAATAGAGATAATAAATTTTGTTCGTACATATTCAGATGCGTCATATCAAAGTAAGAATTAATTTAGTTTGAGTACGGATTACATCCTTCGTCGATCGTACTAAATGTATCGGCAAGTTTTAACTAGTTGCAAATAGGATTATATATGTTTCTTGTTGATCAGGCTAATCGCACGGACATGAGTTTTAATTGGTATAAATAGGATTACATATATATTTCGTTGATCAAAGTATTGAATATTAATACTTTCATACTAATTATACCGCCATGAATTTTAACTCAGTATATATCATTAGGACTACATAATTTGTTAGTAAAAGCATCAATAATGCTTGTACACTAATTGTATGGACATTGGTTTTAGACTGGATCAACATAATAACTTCTTATGTAGACCACAGTAATTGCACTTACACGATTTTTCACTTGATGATTATAATGAATAGACGGGACATGAAATTTTACTTGGTATAGATAGGATCGCACAATACTGTATTATACTTTATTAACACAACCATCATTAATATATTGACATTCATAATTAAGATAGTTTGCAACTATTCTTGGTCTTATTAATTGTACTCACATGAGTTTTAAATTGATATGAGTTGGTTTATATTTCACAATAATTCTAAGGATGGGGAGGTGGCAGAATTGGGACTGTAACTACAGGACTAGCGATTCTAGTCCTGTAAGTATTGATGTTTTGGCAATTTTGGTCCTTCCAATCCAAATTGCCCAAAAACGCAACGGAGAGATTTGGGGCTTAGGGTTCCGACGTCCACGTGCGCAACTTAAAGACGTAGGAACTTGCGTGGCGAATGACGTGGCTTTAGGCGGGAAAATTAGGACAACTAGGCAAAACTTACACTATCAGAAGCACACGCGGCCTGACACGTGGGAAAAAAATAATGACGTTACAACAATGTACAAAACTGAGGTGTTAAAAAAGAAAGCTGTAAAACAAAGACAGTAAAAATTCACCCCAAAATCGCAATTTGCCCAAATCGAAAGAACCCTAAAAACCTTTCTTTAAACTCCCACAAACAATTGATCATCGATTGAGGAGGAAGAAACCCGATTGAAGTAATTCCAATTCGAGATCGTGAGTTTAACTATTTTCGTCCACCTTCGTACGGTAAGTTTTCTATATTTTAAAAAAATTTGACTTTCAGCGTGAAATGTAGGGCTTTTTGTGTTCTCAAAAAATGAAAGTGGTCCATTGTGTTTTTATTCTGAAATCTCCAATACTATGGTCCCATTGTGTTATTATTGTCTGAAAAGCAACAATGGACGATTTTTTTTTCCCTGTCTGTCTGTTGAATATTTTATGTTGTCCATGTGCGTGTAAATGTGTTGATTTTCTGAAATTATGTGTAAATGTATCAATTATGTTTTCATTTTTTGTATAATTTTTTATGAATTTTTCTGTGATTAAACTTCTTAACTTGTTAACTTGTTCTGCTTTGACTTGTTCTGTTTTGTTTTTTTGTATGCTTTTTTACGAATTTTAACTTGTTCTATTTTGCGTTTCTTTCAGATGTGTTCCTTTCTCTGTTTGTGTTCCTTTCTTTTTTTCTTTCAGATAATAAGGACACTATGTTAGCACCCATTATATTTCATTTTTGGGGGAATGTAATGTATACATTTGATTATGAGTATGTTTATGAAATGTCTATTTCAAAATTGAATGACATGGCTAGTGAGGTGGGCTATTTTGGTAATAGGACGTATTTCACAAGGCTTGGAGATGTGTATTACAAGGTAAATAATGATGACGTTTTGCTTGATGAGTGTATTGGTATTGCTCCTCAAAAAGAAATCGATATATATGTTAAAGTTGATGGAAATGTTATGGGTAGTCAGGTTGGTGAATGTAGTACACAACCTCAGGAGGGTATGTTAACTAAAGAGGGTGAAAATGTGAAAGAATCTGAATCCTTTGAAGATAGTGACTATGATTTGAGAAATGATGAGATAAATACCAAAAAATCAGGAGAGTGCATTGATGAAGAGGCTCTGGAAAAACAAATACAAAGAAAGGTTGAAGAAACTAATATGAAATAAAAGAAAGAAAAAAATTAACACCATAACAAGGGTAGCAATGAAGAGGGAGAAGAAGACCTGTTTGGGAGTGCGGATGACTTTCAGAGTGAAAAGGGGTCTGAGCATTAAATCTAAATTTAGAAATGCCATTCACAGTCATGCAATAAAATCAAGAAGGCATTTGAAAAACACCAAGAATGATAAGAATAGAATGTATGCTAGATGTGCTAAGGAAGATAGTCAGTGGAGGATAAATACGCACAAAGTGGCTGAAAAATACACATTTCAGATAAGTGAATACAATTCCAATCACACTTGTGGAAAGGATTATCATGTTAAAAATTTAAAGTCAAAGTGGCTTATAGAGGAGTAATTAAAAAATTCAGAAGTGATCCAAAAAGAAATGTCAAGGGTTTTAGGGTTGATGTCATTAAGGATTTAAGAGTCAACGTATCACGAGATCAAGCATATAGAGCCAAATGAAAGGCACTAAAATCAATAGACGGTGCTCATGAGGTACAATATTCAATGATGCAAGATTATGCACATGAATTGCTGAAATCTAACCCAGGCTCCACAGTGGTGGTAGGGGTAGATACTGAACAAATTCGATAATTTTATGTGTGTTGTGGTGCCTTGAAAAATGGGTTTAATAGAGGGTGTAGACAGGTGGTAGGTGTTGATGGATACCATCTAAAAGCTCCTTTTGGGGGTGTTCTGTTAAGAGCAGCAGGCATTGATCCATTAACAATATTTATCATGTTGCATATGCTGTTGTTGGAAAAGAAATGAGGGTTAATTGGGAGTGGTTTTTAAGGCTTCTGAAATCTAATTTGGAGGTGGTTAGAGATGATCAGTGGTGTTTCATATCAGATAAGCAAAAGGGGTTAGTTCAAACATTTGAAGAAGTGTTTATTGCTTCAGATCAAAGGTTTGTATAAGACATCTACATTCTAACTTGCAGAATGCAGGCTTCAGGGGTTTGGCATTTAAAAACTGTTTGTTGAAGGCTGCAAAGGTTACTACCCTCAATGAATTCAGATTGTGTATGAGATAAATGTCAGTACTTGATAAAACTGCTGCAGAATGGTTTGATGATAAACCCCCTACACAGTGGAGAAGATCACACTTCGAAACTGATATTAAGTGTGATGTTTTATTGAATAATTGTTGTGAAACATTTAACTCGAATATTTTGGAGGCTAGGGAGAAGCCTATTGTCACTATGCTTGAATGGATCAGAGTATATTTAATGAGAAGATTGCAGGAGAACAGGGATAGGGCAGAACTGAAATGGACTGGTGTTATTCGTCCTAAGATTATGAAAATTGTTGAGAAAAATGTTGAAAAGTCCGCAGATTGCATTCCGATAAATGCTGATTCATCTCATTATCAATTAAATTATTTTGATGGTTTACAAAATTCAGTTGATTTGGACAAAAAAGGTTGTTCTTGCAGGAAATGGGATTTGAATGGCATCCCATGTAAACATGGTTGTAGTGCCATATTAAGTGTGGCATCCTATAAGAATATTTATAAGACTGCAATTATGCCTATGGTTGGTAGAGAATTGTGGACTGCTACACAATTCATCCCTCATTTGCCACCAAACTTTTGTAGGGGTTGCTGGTAGGCCTCCAAAATCTAGAAGGAGGGAGCCAGATGAGATAGTGTCAAAGGAGAAGAAAAATGGTAATGCAAAACCGCAGAACAGGTTCACAAGAGTGCAGAAGACTGTCAAGTGCAGCAAATGTGGTGAGGAGAAAAACATTGCCCGATGATGTCCATTGAAGAATCAACAAAAAGATACACAAGTCACTGATGCATTTAGTCAAGTGATACAAGAAATCAAAGAAAAAGAGCCTCATGCAAGCAAGAAAAGAAGAGTAAGTCTGAATATCTAAATTTGATTTTGGAGTGTCGATTTTATGCTTATCTAAATCTGATTTTGTTCCATGTTGAAAAGCAGGCAGGTGACACGGACATTTTGACTAAATGATGCGTTTCAGGGAGACAACTCCATGGTAAGAAACATCAGTACCCATTCGATTTTAAGTTGCCATTCATTATTACATAATAACTTTTTTGTAGGTGATGCAAGAACAAATTTCAACTGGCGAGATGACTAAAGCTGATGCATTTGAGGAGAACAAGTCTGTGGTAAGAAACTTCAGTTAGCTGTAGTCCATCATATAAGCCAACAAACTGCAGCTTCAGTAAGTAATTCTCAATGAATTTCAAGAATTTTGTTTATCATTCACTTATTCGGTTTATTTCGTACTCCTTATAGGTAATATCCAAACCATTCAAGCCACCCCGTTTTAAACAAAAAGTTGCACACAAACAACCATGGAAGCCATCATACCAGTCTTCCACATCCTAGCAACAAGATGCAGCTTAGAGCTCTAGGCCACCAACTCAACTAAGTCATCCTCCACCAACTCAACTAAGTCACAAGATGCAGTCTTCCTCCACCAACTCAACTAAGTCATCTGCAGCCACCAATCCCAAAAGTTAATATTAGAGCTCCACCACGATGGACAGGGAGACATGAGGTATGTCGAAAACAGCCTTTACAACCAGAGACCAAATCTCTTCTGTCAACATGTGCATTATTGGAGAATGATGGCAAGAAGTATGTTACATTATCACAATTCAACAATGTGGTATCACAATGGAAGGATAAGGGAGACAACCGCAAGAAGAAAGATGGGAGGAATTCACCTTTTGTTTAATTACTTTTTTATTTTGATTGAAATATTTTTTGTTTGTAATCTCAAGATACTTGAGAAACGTGAGGAATCAGTTGTGATTGCCTATGTTATGAATTAGGGGATTTTGTGAACAGGTTGTTGTTGAAAAAATATTGTAAATGGATGTTCATGTTTTTTGTGAACACAGGCTATAAATTGTGGACAAGATGTTGTAAATTGTTGATGTTAATATGAAATGAATGTTTCTCATTAACATGTTGAAAATGGTGCAGAAATGAATGTTTTCATTTTTATTATACTGCTGAAAATTCTTTATATTGTTGAAAAGGGTGCTGAAATATTGTTGAAAATTCCTTATATTGTTGAAAAGCGTGCAGAAATGGCTGAAAATTCATTTTTATTTTTATTCTATTACTAAATTAATTAACAACTGCAATTTTAGGCTCTTAGGTTCATTTTTAAAATTCATTAACAGAATTCTTTAACAACATTGCACATAATTCGCAAAAGCTTGAAATTTGAGGCTTTCAATTTCATTATCAAAACCACAAACTGCCATTACAATTCCTCCATCTTATGTTTACCCATTTCTAATAACATAAAAATTACAACAAATATAATAGATTTTAGTCCTGGATCCCTAGCTAGGAAAGAAATTAAGGGATAATTTTTTGAAAAAAGATGGGAACCATTTAGAAAATATTTTTTAAAAATTTTTCACCTGAAAAACAAAATGAAATTTTAAGTCAATTTTATAAGGAATTAGCCATATGGAATAAGAAAGTTATTTTTGTTCCTTAGTTTATAACCAAATATTCAAAATAATATTTAAATGTATTAGAAAGAAAATACTTTCTAGAAAATGAAAAATTCCTAAATAATGTTTTCCCCCCTCAACAGCCTTTCAAAATGAATTCAAATGAAATAAAAATTAACTTTAAAGCATTTTCTAAATTAATTGAAGATGACATTCTAAAAGTTACAATAACACAAATAAATGAGTTATTGAAAAAATAAAATTATGCCAATTTATACTTAAATGTTTTTAGGAGAACCAATTACGGAATTATATAATAAGATTGATAAGACTATGGATTGGCAATGAATTTGGCAAAGAGACATCAACTCAAGTAAGACAATGGTTGAAGAAGCTAAAGGAGAAATTATTGCTACAACCTCAATTCAACCGCCCCAAATATTGCAGGTTTAAAATAAAAACCTATAGGAGAACTAGAAAAATTACTGGACCAAAAATTTAGAACTCTAAAATTAAATACTTTAAATAATAACATAAATTCTCAGGAGAACAAACAAGAACTCAAGGAGGAAATTAACAAATTCGAAAAATTTTGCTAGGAAGTCAATGCAAGCAAAATCTTATTATCCTAGACCAACACCCCAAGATCTTGTTCATGAGGAACAAGAGATAATTGACCAAAATAGTTATAATGGTAATAAATTTATGAATGGAGCATTGATGAATTTACAGAAAGAAAAATTTATAATACTATACATAGGATGATGATGTATAGTACTATATGTAAATGAATTAATAATTTCAATAAAGCTATTGCTAAAATGATCATAGCAGGATTCACTTGCCAATTAAAGGGATGGTGAGATAATTATCTCAGCCAAACTGATAAAGATGAAATATTAAATACGGTAAAAATTAAAAATGATATCTCAGAAGAAAAGGCAATTTATACATAAGCTATCAATATTGTTGAACATTTTACAGATAGGTGGTCAGATAATAGTAAAAATATCCAAACACTATTACAGAATTTAAAATGTAAGACATTAACTTCATTTAGATGGTATAAACACGTCTTCCTTAGTAGAGTTATGGAACTCCTAGAGTCAAACGATGCTCATTGGAAGTCTAAATTCATAGATGGCCTCCCTCATCTTTTTGCCTAAAGAGTTAGAAATGTCCTAAGAAAATGAGACATGCAAATTAATTATAATTAATATATTTATGGGAAGTTAATTGGAACTTGCATTCGAGAAGGATTTATGCAATGCAATTAGACTAAACCAACAAATTAAAAGACAAAATTTTACAGAGAAAAGCCAATTAGGACAATTATGTGCTCAGTTTGAGATGGAAATAAAACCATTCGGTGGATAAAAAATCCCTAAGAATAGAACATCAGGAAATAAAGAAAAGATTAAGAAAAGAAATAAATAAAGAAAAAGACTTAGCTATAGAAAATGAATGGAAGGCTAAATATAGTACCGCAAAGAAAATAAAAAGATGATATATTTGTGGAGAAACAGACCATCTTGCAAATAGATGCAGAAACAAAAAAAAATCAATAATCTTAATTTAGAAGAAGAGGAAAAACAAGAAAAACTCAATGTAATATTTTCTGAGGAAAAGGGATCCTCTGAATCAAAAGAACAATTTGAATAACAAAGTGAACTTAAAAATAATGAAGAAAATTTTGAATATTCGTCGACCTTTTCTGAATCTGAAGAAGAAGAACCCTCTTATTCATGTAAACAAGAAAAAATGGAGGAAATTCACATCAGGAATTTTATGAATTAATGAAAAAATTTTAAGAAATTAAAAAGATTAATGTTCTCACTGATAATCATATTATCGAATTACTTAGAGAAATAAAAGACCCTGAAGTTAGGGATATCATTCTGAGTAAAATTGACAATAATGGTAAAGCCTGCACATCAGAGTCTAACCCAGTTTACGATAGAATTATTAATAAACCCTTTGAACCATATACAAGTACTAAAGTCAAGAAACTGCTAAATAACAAAGGACGACGACGGTTTCCGTTAAACCATGGACTCTCGCAATTCTATTCCTTCTCTCTCACATACATCCACTCCAACAGCCGGTGACGATGGAGGCACTCCGGCCGGTGACGATGACATGGCGGTGAATGGGGCTGCGACGATGAGAGAAGTCGTGCTGTTTTTTCAAACAATATGAGGCTATTAGAGAGTGGATCGAACCCGGCGATAGACGCGAATCAGGTCACGATTGTAGATTTGGCCGGTGACAATGATTGCTCATCCTTCACGGAGAAGGCAGAACTTGAATCCATATCGTTCAACTTTTCGGAGTTTTTGAAACTTACTCACACATTTATTGATTCTAGCAACTTGCAATCGATGGAGGTTCTTATAGAACTCAAACACAAGTGGATTGCGCGCTTTCGAGAAGAAGCTTCAAAGCGGTGTTTTTCGACTGTTATGGCGCGACCTGCTTCACTGATGGTTAACAGGGAGGGGAAAAAGGAGAACCCATTCGGGAAGATGCACAGTTTGCAGGAAACTACAATTTCCGATCAGACTACAGGTGATCGGATTCTGATGACTGTTGCTGGCCAGTTGGATACTGCTGAACGTACTGCTGATGTGGGAATGCATGAGGCTGACGAAGATGCTGTGGATGATGTAGCAGCAGTTACTAATGGTGAACTTGCTACTGATTGTGCAGCAGCAAAATAGGACATGGCGGCTGATTTGGTAGCAGATATGGCTGCTGATGTGGCAACAAATATGGCTCTTGATTTGGCAGTGGCAACATGCGAATTGGCTGCTGATTTGGCAGTAGTAAAACGGGACGTGGAACGTGCCTATGATGTGGAGTTCACGAAATATAACATGGCACGAGTTTCGCATATTAATGAGATGAACACGGGTCGTGTTGATGTGATAGTTGAACAAAACCAAAAATTCAAGGTATCTGCTCCTACCGGTATATTTGTTGGCAACTTTCCATTGCAAGCGTGTTCGAATTCTATTGTTGACAACAAAATTACCGATGCATTTCATAATTCCTCGCGAAAGACTCTCTCATATATCCCACTTACTATACAAAATGGTGACGTAGTAGTGCGACCTACAATGGAATCTATTCGTATCGGTTCTATTAAATGGAAAACTACTGCAGTCGGGTATTTTCCAGATAAAAGGCCATATTTATATAATGTCAAAGGATTTGCCTTGTCAGTTTGGTCTGGTTTACAGGAGGTCAAGGCAACGACGAACGGATTTTTCTTCTTCTAGTTTAAAACAGTTGCATATATGGAAGAGGTAATTGAAGGTGGACCATGGTTGTTCCAAGGACAACCAATTGTGCTACAAAAATGGGAACCAGGGATGGTGATGCGGAAACTAAAGCATACGCAAGTTACGGTATGAATTAAATTAAGACATTTACCGGTTGAATTGTGGACAGAGGAGGGCCTAAGCACCGTGGCCACGGTATTGGCAAACCCCTATATCCAGACGCGATTACGAGAGCATGCACCAGACTGGACTTCGCTCGTGTATGCGTCATGCCGGATGTGAGCTCCAAACTTCCTAAACATATTATCATCATGATACCTGATGAGGAAGGAGGCGAATCACCGTGTAAAATTAATGTGGAGTATGAATGGGTCCTACCTATATGTACCAGCTGTATGACGTTAGGCCATCTGGTCAAGAATTGTGTGCACAACAAGCCATCCAAAGCTGTCAAGCCAGACGATATCTGTTTACATTCATAAAATAGGACCATTGGAACCGCCACAACTGCATGATCGGGGGATGAGTAGACCAACACCAAATCGAGAAGCGGATAAGCAGAGAGAAGGACATACCACTCCTAGAACGAATGCAAGCCTTAGTCGAGAGGAGAAGGGTAAGCCAATTGTAGTATATAATTCATTTGGTTCTCTACATATACTCAATGATACAGATAAATTGTCTAGGGGTCCTAAGCATTGCAGCCCCATGGCCGGTGACCCATGTTGAATGCAGTAATTTGGAATGTTCGTGGCCTGAAAAAATGAGACCATCAGCTAGCTGTAAAAGATCTTGTTGCTGAATTCAGGTTATAGTTTATTGATCTCTTAGAAACTCGTACTCGCTTACATAATGTTACGTGTATTCAAACCTGTTTGATGCCTCACTGGAAATGGTTCATGGATCCTGTTGCTATTGGTAACTGTATATGGATTACCTGGGATGAAAATCATGTGGATGGTAATATTATCGATGTGGGTCCCCAGTTTATACACTGTCGGGTCTCTTTTAAAGCTTTACATGAATCTATTGATGTTTCCATTGTGTATGATGCTAATGATGCCCCTGGTAGAAGGAACCAATGGATTGTTTTAGAATCCTTAGCACCACAATGTGTGGATATCCCATGGTTGGTGGGAGGAGATTTCAATGTTGTCAGGGATGAGAGTGAGGTGTGTGGCACATCTGGCGATATCAGGTTAGCGATGGAGGAATTTAATTCTTGCATCCAAAATTCCGCCCTATTGCCATTACTTAGGGAGAATGGGATACATGCCATAACAGGAGCACTGGTCCACGAAATCTTTGGAAGCGCCTTGATAGAATGCTAATGAATGATACGTGGACAACGAGGTTCCCGATAACTCTCTATATATGCCTCACACCCCGAACGTTGGATCACTCGCCTATGGTGATACACGGGGACAATCCACAACAGTTCGGAGATATGTTCCGATTTGACAATTATCTCATATGCTCACCGGAACTTATACCTGCTGTATAGAGTATTTGGCAGCATGAGATAGTAGGTTCCCCCATGTTCTTGGTTACAAGGAAACTTAAAGCATTAAAGTCTGTCTTTCGGGAGCAAAGGAGGAAGAAAGGGAATTTATCGCATAATGTGGAGTTGGCAATGGGATTTCTAGACACGGCCCAAAACTTGGTTAGTTCGGATCGTGAGGATGAACTATTTATTTTCCTGGAGCATTGTTGTCGGCTTGTTTATGCCAAAGCGGCAAACTCGAATAGATTATGTTACAACAGCGGGCTAAAATCCAATGGATGAAGGGTGGTGACCAGTGCTCTCGGGTTTTCTTTTGCAAGATTGCCAGCGTCGGACGGGTCGAAGGATAGTACAAATTATGGATGCACATGGAATCACACACAGGGAACCAAATGCAGTGACTCAGGAATTTATCTCCTACTATCAATCCTTGTTAGGAGGTGATAGGCCTAAACAGGTGATGGATCTACAGTTCCTCAGACCTTGGGCACGACATATTATGGAGGATGAGGAGCGCGCCCAGCTTCTGCAGCCCTTCAATGCTGATGATGTTAAAAATGCCATATTTGATATTGATGAGGACAAAGCTCCAGGACCGAATGGATACTCATCCGGGTTCTACAAAGCAGCTTGGTGAGTAGTGGGGTAGGAGATGACAAAGGCGGTACTGGATTTCTTTTCGACGGGGAAGCTACTTAAACAAATCAATTGTACGCTTCTGGTGCTTATTCCCAAGGTACATTCCCGATAACTGTTAGTGATTTTAGACCTATTTCATATTGCAATATGCTGTATAAAATTATTGCAAAACTCATTGTACAAAGACTGAGTGGGGTCTTAGGTAAAATTATTAGCCCTTGCCAGAGTGCTTTTGTTCCTGGACGGAGTATAGGAGATAATATTATGTTAGAACAAGAATTGATTGGGGGCAATTATCAGACACGGTCGCCACCGAGATATGCATTGAAAATGGATATTCGGAAGGCCTATGATACTTTTGAGTGGGACTTCTTATACGTGGTTTTACAGCTTTTTGGTTTCCCAGAGGCATTTAATGGGTGTCACTTCAGCCTCATTCTCCGTTGGCATGAATGGAAAACCACATGGGTTCTTTGCGGGTGCTAGAGGACTTAGACAGGGGGATCCTTTATCACCATACCTCTTTGTGCTTGTGATGGAGGTACTGCATATGGGATTATTGCAACTAATTGAGTAGGATATGAGATTCACATTCCATTGAAAATGAGAAACTTCATGGGTTTTTTAGTTGGGATTTGCCGATGACCTATTACTATTTTGCCGGGCAAACATTGAGTCGACCAGCGTGCTAAAAGATGGGATGGATTGCTTCGCCTCATGGTCCGGACTAGGACTCAATCTTGTCAAGAGCCATGTCATTATATCACGATCAGCCCAGGGTGTGAAGGAGGAAATCCTAGACGTGTTGGGATTCCAGGAGGATCATCTCCCGATGAGGTATTTGGGACTCCCTTTATTGTCCTCTAGATTAACTATTTCTGATTACCAACCACTACTTAGTAAGATTGATGAACGTATTAATGGTTGGGATGTCTTGGCACTCTCGTATGTGGGGAGGGTACAAATTATTAAATTTGTTCTTATGGATTGAGTGTGTATTGGGGCTCTGCTTTCATACTCCCAAAGGGGGTCATCAAAGAAATCAAGAAGCGTCTGAGAAGTTTTCTGTGCAAAGGTATGGGCAACAGTGGGTATGCCAATGTAGCATGGAAGGAAGTATGCAAGCCTAAAGACAAGGGAGGTCAAGGGATCAGAGACATCGGTACACTCAACCGTGCAATGATGTGTAAGAAGCTTTGTGAAGTCATAAGATGTGAGAGAACTTCCATATGGGTGGATTGGTTGTTTCATGAGCGCCTGCAAGATAGATCTATTTGGACCATATCGGAGCAAACTTCTGGAGAAAACTTCTGCGCCTACGACATTGGTTGCATTCAGTAGTAGAGTAGTACCTTCTACTTATGGAAGGACCCTTGGCATCACTTGGGACCTCTCATAAACAAATTTCGACTGGGACCTATCACCATGGGATTGCACGCTTCTATTCCATGGTGCTCGGTCATACATGATGGCCAGTCGTACTGGCCAATGATCACGGACAGAGAGTATTTAGAGATTACACTCATGTTACCCCAAATATTTAGAGGTGATGACTGCATAGTATGGAGACTTCGTAAGAGGAGTCCTACGACCCAGGACATTTATCACCTTATGATGCCGCCTGGACCGAAAGTAGGTTGGACTTCACTACTTTCGGGGCTCTTTGAAGATCCCTCGACATATGTTCATATTATGGCTAGCGATCTTGGAAAAGTTGGCCACTACGGACAAGCCGTGGTTGTCCCACCTTGGCAACTGTGTTCTTTATAATAAGGATATGGTGGAATCACATACCCACTTATTCTTCCGAAGCACACATAGCAGACGTTGCATTAGCTCTATTAGACAGCTTACCCGGTTCCCTTGGCCCAATAGGGATTGGGCAAGGGATATTGATTGGGGGATGAAAAAATGAAGAGGGAAGCACATCATCAATGTAGCCTACCGTGCATTACTTGGCTCGTGCGTTTATCATATATGGAAGGAGCGGAATATGAGAAGATTCGAGCATGAGGAGAGATTGGCTTCTACATTGGCTAGGTTAATTATAGAGGATATTCAGCACCGAATAATTAGCATTGAGTTAGCTAGTTCTGTGAGTACACGTGCATTATACAGACAATTCATATTCCTTGGCCTATTCAGGAGAGTGCCTAGATGAGAGCGTTGTTATACTATAATTTTACATATTTACGAAGATTACATTTTTCCAAAAAAAAAAAAAAAAAAAAACTGCTTAATAAAAAGCATACTATTAAAGTTAATCCTTCTACTCTAGAAGATCTAAAAAAAGAAGTAGAAAGATTAATAAATATAATCAATCTCTTACTAATAGAGTTGAAATGGTGAAAATTAGCAAGAATTCTGAAGTATGTGAAGAAAAATATGAGAAGAATTTTCTATCCACTTTGGATATAGTCACTAGTAAAAAATGGAATGTCAAAATCGATCTTTTAATAAATAATAATTTTAGAAAAACATTTACTGCTCTTATAGACAGTGGAGCAGATATTAATTGCATTAAAGAATGTCTTATACTAACCAGGTATTTTGAAAGGACGACCCACTCTTTATCATCTGCTAATAGACAAAAATTGAATATAAGCTTTAAAATTCCAAAATCTTACATATGTAATAATAAAAAATGTATTGCAACAAGCTTCCTATTAATAAAAGATTTAACTAATGAAATTATTCTCGGAATACCTTTCCTTCAGAAAATCTTTCCAATAAGAAATATTAATGAAAAAGGTATAATATGAACCTTTGAAGATGAAATAATAAAATTGGAATTCATCACTCAACCAATAGGTAGAGCTATCAATGAAATAAGAAATATAATAATATTTGAAACTAACCAAATCTGCTTTATTAAGAAAGCAATTAATTCATTACAAATAAATGAACTACTTTAAAATCCTAAATTACAAGGAAAATTTAAAATGATTAAAAATAAGTTTGAACTAAAAATATGTGATGAACATCCCAATGCATTTTGGCAAAGGAAAAAATATATTGTAAACCTCCCTTATGAAAGTGAATTTTCAGAAGGAAATATCCCTTCTAAGCCTATGATATAGAAAAGCTTCTTTTATGAGCAAAAGACAACAAATTCAAAATCATAGCTACGAATACCAAACAGACTAAGCATATGGCTCAGGATAAAAAATATGCAGGAAAATTCAATAATACTTCATTTTAGAACATGATATTAATTAATATGTGAGAGAATCGAACATTATGTTTGTGATGACCATCTAATCATGCTTACCATCTCTTGAAATCTTGTATTTATTTGATCTAATTGAATTGGATTATTGATGTATATACAATATGAATTTACTTTGAGTGTTTGATTTTCTGTTTCCAACAATACCTTCAACACCCCATCCAAAAAAAAAAAAAAATCCCTTCAATACAATTTAAAGGTACTTAATGATTTTATTTTAAGTACAAAATTTAGTAACTTTGAGTGCAAATAACTTTTTTAGATGATTTGAGCTTTCCTACCAAAATTAGATATAATTTTTAAAAAAAGACACGTTGAAGTTAAGAACGAACACATATAGAGTTATAGAAACTAAGAGTATGTTTAAGTGTAACTCATAAATTAGCCAAAACTAAGAGTATGTATTAAAGGAGGTTTGACTATCACCATGAATCTGGAATATACACCACAAAAATACTACAATTTCATATTCTAAACTCTTAGAAATTGATAGTTTAATTTAGTCTACAATTGGATTCAGTTTTAAAAAAACCATCACGTGTGATTTCAATATGCAAATTAATCACCTGCAATAATTACGCAAATTAAAAATTATAATTAAATAAGTACATTAAGTGAAGAGTTCTAGAAATAAAAATGTTCTAATTGTATCTTCTTTTATACTACACAAGCTAATAGTATATAGTAAAATAGTTTGACGTTTTTTGTTACAATATAAAATTTATGGTAAAGGAACCATACTTAATTTGAGTTTTTTCTTATAGTACAAGATTTTGTAGCAAAAGGCATATTTTTTTATAGGGAAAAATGCAGTTTACCCCCCTGTGATATGGGCAATGTGCAAAATGTCCCCCAGTAAAAATTAAAATATCAATTAACTCCCCTGTGATATAAAATAATATGCAGAAAACCCCCTTTGCACGGAAATTGGACCACACGCGGTTTGACTGCGTGTGGGCTATTAAAGTACACCTATGGTCCCAAAGTTTTTCAGAATTTCAGCAGCATTTTGTCTTTTATTCATATCTACTTGCTTACCTCTAATAATCAACCCCTAATGCTCAAAATTTGGCCCATCATGCTTCCGAAATAAACTAAGATCCCATAAATTCATACCTTGCTTTGACCACTCTGTTTCCGGGTATTCCAAGTCCTCGATTTTACAGACTTCTTCCAACCACACTACCGTAGCAGATGGTTCGCAAAAACTTGACTCCTTTAGTAAGAAAACTACACAGCCCTATTTCGTTTCCTACCTTAGGGCGTGAAAGGGACTTCAATATAGGGACTTAATAAAATTTTGGAAAAACAGGTTGAATGGAAGCCTATCTTTTATTGAAGAAATATAGGAAATATTACATAGATATTATTCCTCCATTGGAGGAGACAACTGTTTTAGCCTCTCATGGTGTAGAGGAGTTGACTTGTTGGGGAAACCCCCATAAACTGAAAAATTAAAATATTACAGGAAATTAAGAAGACTAAAAATTCTAATGCTTTGAAGAGTAGGAGAAGTTTTCTTTGATGTCCCCCTTCTACTTCATTGCATTTTTATTTATAGGCGTCCGCGGACATGAAATTCGGACTCCAAACTTATTTTGTGATGACGTCATTGCGTTCGTCATTGCCTTGTGATTTCCAGCTGTCTTTCATAATGGTTTGTCGGTCACATGATTTCCAGCTGGCTGCTTTGCTGACTGTTGGCTTTTGTTGTTTTTTGACCTTTTACATCGTTTAACTTTTACCTCTCTTGGTAAAAAAATTTTTCTTTCCCTTGTCTTGGTCCGGTTCGGGTTTATTTTTTGTGACCCGAATCTTTGTCCCGAACAGGGGCTTCTCTTGTTTCTCGCAACAAGGGCATAGATGGTTATGCCATTGCCCAACATGCAACATGTTGCATGTCTTCATCCTTGTGGTTTCAGTTGCTGGCAGCTTATTTTCCCATATCAACATCCTCTTTTTCTCGAATAAGCTTTCAGCGAACTCCGTGCTTTTTCCTGTCATAGAATTTAACAGGAACGATCCATTCACTTTGTTTGAGAAGATTTTGAATGGATACTTGACTTTGTCCATCTCTGTGAGACAGACCCATAATCCCCAAGCTCTCCTGGTAGAGATACTATCTTCACTAATGGCAGATACCAAGGGAGCTTCTCCTGAGGCAGCTTTGATTTTGTTGAAAGCTACCATATCTGGCCTCTACAGCTTCATGAAATGGAATGCTGGGTGAGACCCCTTTCCTGCAGTTTCTGGAGCTACTGAAATAAATTTTATCTCCACGACATCGCCTCTTTTCAAGTAGGGGTTGTTTTGCCATGAATCAAAGACCACCCCACTAATCCACTCCGGAAGTTTTGAGATTTCCGAAAAACTCGGTGACATAGTATGAACTGAAGCAAGAGCTCCAAAATCATACCATTCTCTGACATCTTCTGGTTTAGACCCTTCTAACATGCAGACTCTGTTATATTTTCCGGACGTTTCGATAATGGTCTTGCCTGGATTAACTCCTTTGTGGGAAATTAATTTTTCCCTCATACGCTGATAATCCTGCCAAGCAGAAGAAGATATTAATTCGTTAGTATTAGCCTTCAAGGTGCCTGTCATTGGCCTAAGGCTAATCTCTCCCTCTTTACCCCTAGAGGTGTTGGGTTGACTTGAACTTTCAGGAGTTTGCACTTCCTGTGATTCAATTGTTGCCGTTTCACCAGAGTCTGGTGATGGCCTTGTGCAATCGGTACTTGAATCCGACGCTACAGGTGTAGAGCCCTGCACTCTAAAGGTATGTTTTGGGTCATGCTCCCTCAACTCGTGAGTCATCCCCGAAAGTGACGCATTCCGAATTGGTTCTCGTAAGTTGTTCCATAGCGAGGTGGATGCTAATAAGGAACTTCTTATTGCGACCTGGACTGTGTGTAGATTGGCTCTTTGGATTTGTTCGGCAACTTGGGCATTGACTGCTAGTTGTCCGAGCTTTCTGTCAAGCTTCTCGAGGTTTTCCCGGAGATGCCTGGGTCTCAGTGTGATGGAGTTTGCTTCAGATGCTTCCATCTCTTGTTAGGAAATCTGCAAGAACATTCTCATGAGATTTTGTAACGACAATATTATAACAATAATATTGGCATTCAGCTTGCCATCTAATAATACGAGCTTTCTCTATTTTTTATTCTAATTTATTTTTTAAGAAAGCCTTAACATTAGTATTATCAACTGTTAAAGTAAATTCTTTAGCAAGTAAAAATAAAGGCCAATTTTTGAAAGCCTTCCAAACCGCAAAGAATTCTTTCTCGTTTATGTGCCAAATTTTTGCTTGTTGTTCTGAGAACAACCCTCCGGTATATCTACAGGGTTCCTCTCCTGTAGTTGTCTTCTTCATGAGCACTGCCACCCATCTGTAATAATTGACATCTGTGTAGACTACCAATTCATCCCCGTCTTGCGGTATAGCAAGCTTTGGAAGGTTACTACAAACTTGTTTTAGCTCACGAACCCTTTTGGTGTGGATTTCTTCCCATTTCCACTTTGTACTCTCTGTTTCTTTCAAAAGTGGTTGGAAATCCTTTCTGTATCTTGCAAGGTCCTGAATGAAGATTCCTGCAAAATTAAAAACTCCCAAGAAGCTTTACAATTGCTTCTTGTCTTTGAGTACATCTGGAAAATTGCGGATTATCTCCACAATATGGTCCTGCAACTCAATTCCTGTTTCGTCAATAAGAATTCCTAAAAATTCAATCTTATTGACTGCAATAGTAGCTTTCTTTTCAGAGAGTACTAAACCTTCTTTATAGCATGCATCGAAAAATATTTCAAGATGTTTAATATGTTCTTTCATATTTTTGGATGCAATAAGTATGTCGTCAATATAGAAAAACATGAACTCAAAATAATCTTTGAAAAGATTATCCATTTTTGTTTGAAATATCTGGGGTTCATTGGCTAAACCCATTGGAAGCACTTTCCAGATATACTGTCCCTGTGCTGTGGAGAATGCAGTAAATTTCTTTGATTCATTCTCCATCTTAATCTGATAAAACCCAGTTTTGCAATCAAATTTAGAAAACACTTTCGCTCCTTTAATGCAATCAATTAAGTGTTCTCTACTAAGAATGTAATAACCATCAAATTCTAATATCTTATTAATACATTGATAGTTAATAACCAACCTGGGTTTACCTCTTTTAATCTCACCATGGTCTCTTACCAGAAATCCAGTGCTACTGTAGGTAGAGATTCCAGGTTCAATGAGTCTAAGACTGATATGCTCCTTGATTATCATCTGCATATCCTTCTTATCCTCCATGTTCATCAGGATAGGCTTGTATCGAACGTACTCGTATTCGCACTCATCTTTGACCTTTAGAGTAGCTTCGATCTTGTTCCTATCTCACCAAGCTAGAGGATTCTCACTGAAGTTCCTTTGGATAAGCCTCTTGACATTTTCAAGAAAGTCTGCTATCTTCGCTAATGTCTAGTGATTTCATCTCCAGTAATGCTTCTTTAAGGTTTAGAATTTCCTCCTCAGATTCCTTATAGAAGCTATCGCTGTCTATGAGTCCCTGCTGCCTGAAAGACAAAAGGACCTTACCAAATTCTCTCTTATCCTGCATTTTTGGATGAGTTAATCTGGCATCCATATCACCACGTCTACTGCGAAAATTTATTGGCATTATCCTGTTAAATGTCTTTTCTCTTTGCAACACCTGTATCTCATTACCACAGTTAGTAGTAAAGATTAACAGATTCCTTTGGTTATCTTGCATATATCTTGCAAATGTTTGAATGAAATTGTTACCTAGCAAGATATCGGCACCTGTATCATGAAAGTATATAGGAGGTGTTTTTACCCTAAACAAGGGCGATCCAAATTCTCCTCCAATCATGATTTTGGCTTCTCGTATTCCCTTATTGAGTATCAGGATTTTTTGCAAGAAATCCCTTCCTGCAATAACGGGTAAGGTTTTCCTTACTTCCTTAGGAAAAACTCCAGGTTTTGCCGTGCAAATTCCTGAACCTGAATCAATATAAGCTGCAAAATACTCTGTCTTATGTTGATCATATAATATACAAACAGATATGTATATCGAAAAGGGACTCGTCATTCAATCCTTATGGTAACACCATCAAGACTGAATTCCATTCTGCTACCTTTTCTTCCCCATGGTTTATGATCTTCGAGGAAACTTAACCCCAAAGTCATACTCCCATTTTCTCGTCCTGCAACACCTGCAACTATAATTTCATGCCTGCTATTTCTAGCATGGCCTCATATTTTCCAACAATATTTTGCTGCAAATGATATAAGTCATCACAAGGAAAATAATTCTCTTTCTTAGTGATGTCGAATATAACTTGTATCTCTTTCCATCCTTCAGGACATCTAAGTTTTACGTTATCTACCTGAATCTGTTGAGGAGTTAAACCTTTGAATAACTCTTTCTCCTTTCCTTTGTAGCCCATAATCTTATCTTTGGAAAAGGACATCCGACTACTAAACTTAGTCCTAGAGCTAAGTGTCCGATCTAAGACTGGGTGATCTTTTATAATAATATCAACACCACCTATTCTAGGTATTCTAATAGGATCTGGTGTCATGACCTTGGCGAACTCCTTGAAAATTATAGGAATCTCAATATACTCTTTCCTAAAAAACAAGTCTGAATGATGGGTATTGGAAAGGACATATGCAACTCTATAGGTTATAGAATATGGTCTATTTCCTTCTTTCATTAGATCTTTTCTTTTAAAGTCTTGATGAAGGGTTAAGACTCTACTGAAATCTTGGTCTGCTAGGTTGTATGCAATCCTAGGATGAATGTCAAACATCAGTTTTCCTGCATACAAATTTCCTATCATTGTTCCAAGACAACCATCTCTTAAGTTATTGATTCTTCTATCCATTATCGATAAATATATTTCTGAATCAATTCCTTCGTTAAAAGTTGCTTTTATTACTACTTCAATAGTCCCTATATGGATCCATTTCATAGTAATAGCTACTTCTTCTCTAAGCTTACTCAATTCTTCAAGAATTTCTTCTTTAGGAATTAAGTGCATTTCCATCACATTACCGGTAAGTTCCATAGGTATAGCAAACTCACCATTAACTTACTTTGTAGATTATGTGATGCTTTCTTTGGTTCAGTCCTATTTGGTTCATGACTTCCCAATTCCTCCAATCCTAAATCCATCGTATGGACTGAGGTTGGAATCTTGCCGGATGATTCTTTCCATGGTTTTGTTTGACACCGTCATTCTGGAAAAGAATCCTAATAGGTTTTCAGAAGTTTGAAGCCTATCTCCCTCGTTGTAATTATTCTGACTCGGTTGAAGATCCATCCGAATTAGACACTATTTCCTCTTCATAGACGCTTTCGTCTGAAGGAAGATCTTCGAATTGATAGATAGGTATCAAATCGCTATAGTAAACTGCATCTAGGATACCATCCGTGGCTTCAAATTTTCTCAATTCACCACGTTTCTGCGGGCAGTCGGGAGATATATGTCCTCTTGCTCCGCAGGTCCTGCAATTGCAGTCTTTGAAACTTTCATTGGCTCGGGTATGGGCTCGTTGAAAGTTCTTCTTGTAGGGGTTCTTCCAGTGGATCTTGCGTCTGTTCGTCTAGATCCTTGGGATGAAACCCTTGTTGGTCCTGTTTTCTGTCCAGATTTGTATGTCCTGGCTTTGGACTTGGACCACCATGATCTCCGCCGGGAAAAGGTTCTTCTGAAACTCCTAGGATAGGAGTCACTATTCTGCTTCCTCATTTTCCTTGGCTCACTTGATTCTCCTATAATAGTTGGAACATCATTGTTATCACAACAAAGAGGGGTTCGTTTGATTTTACCTCTCAGTCTTTTCATATTCTTCTGGATGAATGCTTGATAACACCAATCCTTCAATTTGTCTTTAAGAAAAGACATTCTTCGTGCCACTGAATCTAGCTGTCCCTCAGGTACTTTGTATGACTGGATCAACATTTCCCTCCATGGACTGCATATCTTTGCGAAGAACATTGGAGCTGCTACTTCCGTTGCTACTCCACTCTGGAAGAAATACTTGCGAAACCAGTAGATGTATTCATCTACTGCGCAAATACTTCTAAGTTCAAGGCTGAAAAGAGCCTGTGCATATTCTCTAGCTTTTTCTGCTCTACTTCCTTCGAAGTAACCATCTTCGATGAAGTGTATCTTGATAAGCCTTCCTAGCCGGTCTGCTATCGCATTCTTTGAAATTCCGGCAAGAATGCTGGCCTTGGTATCTTCTGGGGTATTATCCCATCTGATTTTTACAGATCCCTCTAAGCTCAACTCTACAAGCTTTATGCAATTTTCTTTGTCGAGCTCCAGGGTAGTTGCTGCTATCTTGATTGCTGCAACCCATTCGTCTGTCAATTTCTCGATATTTCGAAAATCGATAATATCCAAGTTTAGTATAGCGCCATATGCATGTAAGGGCTGGAGCATAGTCCTTGCCCAAGGTGTATTCTCCGGCACTCTTTTTGGATTTGTTCCTAGATTTCCTTTAGCCTGGTTCTTACAAACGTTGGAGTGGCATTAGTGTGGAAATTCGCGCTTTCTCTCATCGGTTGATCCTGTGGAGGATCATTAGAGCATGTACTTCCCTCCGGCGGTGGTAGTGCTGGAGTGATTTCATTTGTTTGGATATTGACTAAATCCACGATTTCGAGTTGGGAAAAGGATTCCGCGAATTCTTGTAGATCTGATAGATCCGCTCTTGTTACTTCCATTATTTTATAGATCTAATGGAAGCAATAATCAGATCTTCTCTTGACTTCGGCTTTGGAATCTCCGTGGCCTTCCCCTTTTGGCGTAGAAGAGGTACTGTTCCAAAGGCGTCCCTGATTCGCTCCTGCCTGGATCTAGATGTCTCAGGGCTTTCTCGTTGGTTTCTCTTCAGATCTGTAATATCTGCCTTCAGATCTGTAAGAAACTTGTGTAGATCGGGAAGGATATTAAGGACCTCGTCCACCTTTTGGCTTAAAGATTCTATTTTCATAGGTATATGTATTAACCTATGTCCATAGTCTTGAACCGTCTTTTGTATCTCCCTCAGATCTTGAGAGATCTTTGACGTATCCAGCCCGAGTTCTTTTTAATCAGTCATAATTCTTAAAACTGAAATTATGTAGGCATTTACCCGTTCTGTTTCTCCTGGCTGGAATTCTACCATGAACTTCAGTGGAGTGTAGACGTCTCACTGCATTTCCTGGTAGTACCTGTCGAACTTCAAAATTTCTCAGCTACTCTTGTTCCTCTTCTGGCGTGAGAAGTTTTGTATCAATCCTCTTGGGACCGTTGTCGCATTTGTCAAGAGTTTCCATGAGAAATTCTCTTCTTTGTATTTCCAAAATCTGAAAATATTCCCTGTTTTCAGAGTAACTCGAACTTTTGTTCGGTTTTATTTTTCTTGAAAAGTCTACTCCATTAGTGGATAAATAATATCAAAATGTAATATAATCATATATTTCTTCAATAAACCTAGGCTCTGATACCATTTTCTGAGCTAGGGGACTAGCATGCAATTAGAGGTGAATAAAGACTAAATATGCAAATTTTATGAAATTCATGAGACAAAAATCGTTGACCAGGGGGGCAGTGTGCACTTTTATTCATAACACAGGGGGGTCACCTCACACGAGCTAATAATAACCCATAATCCTTGAATCAAAATAGCTTTACAAATAAAAATGGAATTAATTTCTCTTTATGTGTAAGTTTTTCTAGGTTTTTCCTCTACGTTCCTATTTAGACTCATAATCTTACAGAGTAAGCATATGACTATATTTTTGGCTTTCGTTACTGGCTTATTCAAGATAAGTTTGGATTGTTTGGACTATGATTCACTGTTTTTGGATGTCAATATGCATTCATTTGTTAACCGAAGCTATTAATTGAATTTGATATTTCATTTTGCATTTGTTGTAATCTTTTGTTTTCTATTGATGTGTTGAGGGAATTCTTGTAACGAAATGTTCCTAAGTAATTTCCTTTAACTTACCGAAAATTTCTTGTAGTTATGTTCAATCGAGGGGATGTGGTTTTCTTAAGGTTTTCAACGCCTCATCTTGTGTAAAAGGTGATACTTCCATGCTTACTCTTTCTCTCCTCTTATATCTATATGCGTAGTAGTCAATGGCACAGTATGGCGCAGGCTTCTCGATTTTATTCCTGAAGCAACTATCTTGTCCTCAATTTTTCTTCTCTCTACTTCCTCTTGTCTAACGTTTTTCTTGTTATTTACCTACGATAGCAGGAGAGGCAGAGGTTTTCCTTCGTCACTCAACGAGCTGGCACAAAACCATAATACGGAAGTTTGTTGTGGAGAGCGCTATATCGTTTGAAATCTTTTTGAATAAGCTAAATATATGTGATTTGAATTCAAATACACCGAGATAAATCAAGTTAAGTCTTGTCAGATCTACATGACAATTTGAAAAGATTCCTTGATCATTTGCCTTTAATCTACTATGCGGAAAGCAATTAAAAACTAACAAAAGAATCCGGATAAGAGCATAAGAAAATAAGAAAGAAGAAGGGTGTTACCTAATCACGAAAAGATCAAAATTGTATTACTCACAAAATACAGCATCAACTAGCGGTGGAAACGAGCTGAGCTCGAAATTCTGATTCAAACTCAAGCTAGAGCTTTTTATTTTTTATTTATAAAAAAATACAAATTAATTTAGAATATTTATTTATTATGCTAGATTGACAAGTCCAAATTATTTTTAACAAAAATATATTCCGAACTTTCTTAAACTATTAGATAATTCAAAAAATAATAATTAGTATAAAATAAAAAACCATAGTAACAAATATGAATTTACTAACTTGTTGATTAAGATTATTGTTGTATAGAGATTTATAGATAACAATATTTAACTATAGAACATAGAGTTAACTATACAAAAAATATTGACAAATTTTGAAAAGCTTGCAAGAGCATATAATTCTTCTAGTCTTCAAGGCTTTTCACTATGGGGGCTCGTATGATACTTGGACTTCGGGAAGGAGAGATGTAAGAAAATTACCAACTTGATCCTTAGGCCAAGTATTATATTTGGTTACTTACTAAAATCTCGAGCTAGCTCGACTTTAGCCTGAGTCGAGCACCAAACATGCCAGCTCAACTCATCTGCCATCCATAGTATCAAAAGTACCATTCGAACATTTAATGCAATCATCATTAGAAGAGCATAACCAAATTAAACCCGATCTTGCAAAGAAAAGTTGAAAAATGTGGAAGAAACAAACCTAATCGAAGTGCCATTTGCGGGAATTAGATGCATTCCAATACCATGCATGCGCTCAATTTTCAATGGCTCATAATCCCCGGTCATTCCACACAAGGAAGCCATGGATATTCGACATTTGCATCCCCACTTTACCTTTTAGTAATTTCAATCTGTATCTTGTTAAGCTCCGATGGAGTTTCCATTGCAATGCTCGCACAATGATGTATATCAACAACTTTTGCAATAGATGAGCTAAAATATCTAAAAAAAACATTTGTTTATATTCCAAAGAGTCGTGCCGTCCTTAAGATCAATAGCCCGTGTAGAGTGGATATCACCAAGATAACCTAACCAACTATTACAATAGTGGAGTACGAAACTCCTTAAGATACAAACTAATATTATAGATTTAAGGAATAATGACAATAAATAAAAGAATGAACATAAATAAGAAACGTGGTATGAAGTAGGCTCAGATTAAGCCAGATCCGCACGAGGGAACAAGGTCACAGTAAGTACTGTACCCAAATAACCGAGCCATGGTAACACCACAAAACTGAAAACTTGACCACAAACTCCAATCATTGAGATCTCTTTATCACACTGTCACAAAGACCCCCAACTCAAGTTTTCACAAAGAATGTAAGAATGCTTTAGGGAGATAAGCACTTTTTCTATATTTCAACAAGAAGGGAATAAACTCTTATTTAAAGGGTCGAGAGAAGAGGTGGGGATGGAAGGACTAGATGTCTTCCCTTAAACCATTAAGTTGGTTTAGGAAAGGAGCCATGACTGCCGGTGAACAAGCGAAGGAAAATCACAGAGGAGATTTGGAGAAAGAGAAGGAGTAGTCGGCGTAGAAGAGAGGGAAGAATGAGGTTTAGGGTTAGGTGAGAGATATAAGTAGTTAGGAGAATGGGTCGGGTTTTACTGGGTCGGTTTTTGGGCTGCCAAGTGGGTCGAGTAAGTGGGGTGCCAGGTGGACCTTTTCAATAAAGTCATTGGGCCACAAATATATAAAACACTGCACCATAGACCAAGACCTTTATAAAGGAGGAACAAGGTCCGAAGTTTAAAGTTGGATCTGGCATTCTCATCATAGCCTAAATGCCCGCCTCATTGTACCTACACTTGAAAATTGCTATCCAACCTACAGTAGAGTTAGTCAGGAGTAAGATTTAAGATTTTCATACAATTAATGAATTTCTCAACGGGCAAGCACTTAGTACCCATATCGGCTAGGTTTTCTCAATTTTAATCTTTTCCAATTTTATAATATCTTTACCAACAATGTCATGAATGAAGTGATACCTAACGTCTATGTGTTTAGTCCCTTAATGAAATACGGGATTTTTACAAAGTTGGATCGAGGATTAGCTGTTAGAAAAACCAGTAAGTTTATTCTGAAGAAAACCGATTTCTTTGACTAATCCTTCTAACCTTATTGCTTCTTTAAAGGCTTCACTAGTAGCAATGTATTCGGCTTCAGTAGTAGATAAAGCAACAATATGTTGTAGTCGGGGTTTCCAACTTATGCATGAGCCAAACAAAGTGAAAATGTAAGATGTAGTGGATTTTCTACTATCTTTTTCATTCGCATAGTTAGAATCAACGTACCCAAAAAGATGAATATAATCAGAGAATTTAGAAAAGGTTATACCAATATCGTCGGAACCACGTAGGTACTTAGAAGCCATTTTGAAGCCTCCAAATGTGGAGGTCCAGGGTTGGACATATATCTGCTAAGACAACTTAGAGCATAAGCAATATCGGGTCTGGTGCAAACCATGAGAAACATTATAGAACCAATGACATTTGAATTAGGTATTTTGCTCATTTTCTCTATGTTATAATCTGTTTATGGACATTGTTATTTTCATAACTGGAAATGAGCAACTAAGGGCACAGAAGTGGGTATCGTATTTTCCGTTGAAAACTTTTTCAAAATAGACTGTATGTAAGTTTTTTGATTTAAAAGTATTGAAAAATTTTCTCTTTTTCTAGTGATGTCCATACCAAGAATTCTTTTTGCATCACCAAGATTTTTCATTTCAAAACTTTTCGATAGATCCTTTTGCAGAAACTCAATCAGTTTTATACTAGGGCTTGCAATGATTATGTCAGCAACATATAACACAAGAAAGATAGGAGTATCATTCATATACTTAAAATAGAGGCAATGAACATAACGACTTCTTTTGAAGTTTAGAGAAAGTATAAACAAGTCAAACTTTTTATTCCATTGCCTAGGGGATTGTTTCAAGCCATATAAAGATTTCTTCAACAAGCAAACAAATTTAGATTTGTTTTTATCAATAAAACCAAAAGGTTGATGCATATGGAAGTTTTCGTCTAAGTCACCATGCAAAATGAAAGTTTTTAATCCATTTGCCTTAACTCTCAATCATAATGTGTAGTAAGAGCAAGAATTATATGAAGAGTAGTATATTTGACAACAGGTCAAAAAATTTCGTTATAATCTATCACTGTTTTTTGAGTGAACCCCTTGGCCACTAATCTCTTTGTATTTTATGGTGTTTTCCTATTTGATTTTAAAAATTCATTTACAATCCACTATGAAACAGTTTTAGGGTTTAGCCACTAGATCCCAATTGTTATTATCCTTCAAATATTTCATCTCCTCGTTCATGGCACTAAGCCATTCTTTAGACTTTAAAGCTTCATCTGCATTTGTAGGTTCAGAAATTTCAGCATTAGATATGTTCTCTTCTACTTTCCCTTGCTAGTTGATAATTATCTAGAGTAGTTTCAGTATTTTCAGTATTTTCAGGGATTTCTGTGTCTTGTTGTTCATAATTTTCTTCTATAGTTCCTCCCCCCTGTTGGTTATTCTCCACCCTATTAAAGGTTGGTTCTTTTTGATCTACTTCTATTGTGGTAAGACAAGGCATTTCGTTTTTATTGAAAGTAACATCTCTACTTATGATGACTTTGAAACCAAGTTGATTACGTACCCATAATCTGTACCCTTTGACCCCTTTCGGATAACCAATAAAAACATATTCTAATGATCTAAGTCCAAGCTTACTAGAATTTTGACGAACAGATGATGAGCGACCAAAAGTACGAAGAGAAGAAACATCAGGTTTTTTACCACACCAAACAGTTTCAAGGGATTTACTAAGCAATGGCATAGAGGATGACAAATTAATCATGTAAGCAGCAGTCAAAACTGCTTCACCCCAGAATGACTTTTGTAAATCGGAGCTAATTAGTAGGCACCTGACCTTTTCAAGTAAGGTTCGGTTCATGCGCTCAGCAGCACTGTTTTGTTATGCAGTATAGGGGTTGGTTCTTTGCCTTTTAATGCCAAATTTATCACTTAAATCAGTAACATTTTGATTAAAATTCAAGGCCATTATCAGTACGAAGAGATTTCAATCTTTTTCCCGTTTGGTTTTCAACCAGAGTTTTTCATTTTTCGAACTTTTCAAAAACTTCAGATTTATGCTTTTATAGAAAAAGAAAAACTTTCCTTGAATAGTTATCAACGATAGACATAAAATATCGGTTTCCACCATGGGTAGGTTCTATAGAAGGACCCCAAACATCAGCATGTATATAATCTAATATGCAAGATGACATGGAGGTGTTAGGAGAAGGTACAACAGGAAAATGCACACGATTTTGTTTACCTATTACACAATCATCACAGAATTTCGGTTTATCAACTTTGCCACTAAGCATTCCTTCTTTATTCAGTAGTTCCAGCCCCATTTGACTAATATGACCAAGACGTTTGTGCCACAAGGAAGTTCTATCATGTTCATTCACAGATGCAGCAACATAATCATATGTAATAAAACATAAATACAAGTTGCGTTTTCTTTCTGCTTTGAAAACATTTAACGTGCCTTTCATGATTTTAATTACACCTTTGCTCCATTTACCTTCTAATCTTTCCACTTCGAGGGCAGCACATGAAATAAGCTTATGGCAAAGGTCAGGAACATACCTAACGTCTTTAAGGGTTAACCTATAACCATCTTGAAAATTTGAAGAAATGTTACCAAAACCTTTAATCTCACAGTTCTTTTCGTTTGCCATCGAAGCAAAACCAGAATTTTCAATTTTATGATTTGAGAAAATTTCTTTAAAGTGGCTCATATTGAAAGTTCAACCAGAATCAATTAACGACTCATACATATTCATAGAATGCACAGAATTCACCTCGCAAACAAAAAACACTTCACCAGAATCATCAGAAACATTATTCACTTTTTATTTTTCATCAAATTGTCTTTCTCTATTATCCCTTTTTGGTTTTATACAATTCTTAATCTAATGACCCTTAATACCATAGTTATAACAACCCGTTTCCCTTATTTTATCATCGAAATAAGAATTATCACGTGTTCTATATTTGCTCCTGTTGCCATTTCTACTTTTGCTTTTGCTTCTACTATTGTGTCTAAAACTGGAGTTTCTAAATCTAGGTCTTCCTCTCACAAAATTAACCTCGTGTTGATTATTACTAGGTCTGTTTGCTTTTAAGTCTTTCACCTTACTCTTTAAACCGTTTACTACTCTATCTAGATTCACACGGTCTCTACCATATTTTATAGCTGCTTTGACATCAGAATATGTTTCAGGAATAGCATTCAACAAAATAATAGGGCAATAGTCATCAATGTTTTTATCATCCATAATAGTTTTATATCTTGTATCAATTTTGTGAAGTCATCCAAATTCTCATCAACATTTTTATAACCCTTAAGTTTTATATCTTATATTAATTTTGTGAAGTCATCCAAGTTCTCATCAATGTTTTTAGACAAATCAAGTTTATATCTGAAAATTTTACAAGGTAAAGACGTTTCAATCTATAACTTTTCTAATTTTTTCCAAAGATCTTTTGAAGAATTTTGTTTACCCACTTTTCTAAGTACCGTGTCAGACGAGTTTAAAATAATGGAAGAGTAGACATATTCATCGTTTTTTAATCTCTTTTCTTCTGAAACATTTTCAGTATACCTACTATCTATTGCTTTGAAATTTTTTTTCCTGGATCAGGATACCCTTCATTTTTTGTTGCGAGATTGAGAAATCCATTTTACCATCAAAAGGCTGTAGGTTATAACTGGCCATTTAAGAAAAAAAATTTCTTAAGGATTAAAACAGAGCTTTTTAAAAAAAAATTAACAGTATTTTAGAGAAAATTTTGCAGCGGATTTTAAGTCAAGGAAATCAGAAAAAATATCAAGGAATCACGACAGATAGCAGTTTCTTCAGGGAATCATGATAGATAGCAGAAAAATAATTTCAGATCAAAGCAATAATAATAAGTAATCTTAAGATAGTAATAACGGGTTATGACAGAGTAATAACAGAGATAACCACAGTAATTAGAGAAAGAACACAGGGACAGTAACAATATTAAAACATAAATAAGTAGCAGCCAAAAAACTCAGATCACAACAGATCAACCACAAATCCAAGGCCTTCGCAACCTAACTCCCGACCAGATACCCGACGACCTCAAGGGTCCAACCAAGTATGATATCAGGGGGATAGCACTGCGGTAATAGATAAAAAATAATAATATGACAAAAAAAATAAGTGCAGAATTAAAAAGGAGGGATTTGAAGAGTTACCACCACCAGGCGACTCGGGGGTTAGAGACGAGGCTCTGATACCACTGTACAGTGGAAATCACTAAGATAAACCTATCCAACTATTAAAATAGTGGAGTTCGAAACTCCTTAGCATACAAACCAATAGTATAGATTTAATGAATAATAACAATAAATAAAAGAATGAACAAAATAATAAACGTGGTATGAAGTAGGCCCAGATTAAGCCAGATCCGCACGAGGGAACACAGTCACAGTAAGTACTATACCCAAATAACCGACCCACGGTAGCACCATAAAACTCGAAACCCGACCACAAACTCTGATCATTGAGATCTCTTTATTACACGGTCACAAAGACCCCCAACTCAAGTTTTCACAAAAAATGAAAGAATGCTTTAGGGTGATAAGCACTTTTTCTATATCTCAGCATAAAGGGAATAAACCCCTATTTAAAGAGTCAAGAGAAGAAGTGGGGATGGAAGGCCTGGATGGCTTTCCTGAAACCATTAAGTTGGTTTAGGAAAGGAGCCACGACTGCTGGTGAAGCAAGCGAACGAAAATCACAGAGGAGGAGTCGGCGCAAAAGAGAGGGAAGAATGAAGTTTAGCGTTAGATGAGAGATATAAGTAGTTAGGTGAATAGGTCGGGTTACCGTGTCGGTTTTTGGGCTGCCAAGCAGATTCCTAAGAGTTAACCATACTCCTTTATCCCCGTTGCTCTTGTTGCCTTGTAGCTTGCCCTTGTTCTTCTCGATTGTAACAATTAAATCCAAGGCATCCATCCCGTATGGAGCCATCTTCTTCATCCAACTTGCCCTGGCTTTACAGGACGGTATTCTGTCGAGCCCCCTACCCCTTACTCTCACAGCTCTGTTAATACCAATCATAGCCGTCTCGTCTAGTCTCGATACTATGGCCTTGGTGGCACCCCTGTATTAATTTCTTACCGCACGGAATCTCCATAGCCAATTTTCCATTTTTGATAGAAGGTGCTGCCTTTGGTACTCTTCTTATTTTACACAATCCAGGAACTTCCATAACGTTGGCGTGATTCAGTATGAGCAACGGATCCTGACGTGATACCAACTAGGAAACCGTTCTCGCCCTCGATCGCTGCGCTAGGCCCGCTACACTCTTTGACTACAGGGGTACATCAAAGAGGGGCCTTAAAAGACAGTTTTTTGACTACATCTTTTCACATAAATGATCATAGAAACTAGTAGCAGCTAAGAAGGGATATGCCAAAGGCTCTCGGGCTGCTTCACTTGCCTATTGGAGAGCTGCCAAGGCATTAGCATCGATACTAGACGAGACGGCTATGATTGGTATTAACGGGGTTAGGTAGTAAGGAGTGAGGAGTCCGCTGCGTACCGCTCTATCTAGAAATGGATAGAGTACGTTGGATGAAGAAGATGGCTCCATACGGGATGGATGTCTTGTTTTTGAGAAGAGAATAACAGAGGCAGGCTACAAAGAGGGCAACTGGCACGGGATCTAGACATATAGTCCACTCTTAGGATTATGGGGGGTTCGCGGTCTGAATAATACTGGGACTAATTGGTCGCGCGTGCGCTAATAAGTCAGTCATTCGTGCTCCTCACCTGAGGATTACTCATTCCTTCGATCCTGAAAGGAGGGAATGGAGTAGGGGGCCTACCTATTTAATACTGGAATGCCGAACGAGTTCTGCCTATGAAAACCGCAGGAAAATGACCCCCATGATAGATTGTTCATCAAATAAATTGCCTCCTCCTTACCAGAAATTCATTGTACCCTTTCCGGCAAAGTATTGTTTTAATCAGACATCAACAATTCAAGGTAGACCACAACAATACGGAAAGATACAGAGGAATAAGACTGACAGCTCTGGGACCTCCGCCCAATCAAGAGGTTACTCAACCAGTATAAGTAGGTAGCTTTTAGGAATCATACGCTTACACAGACGTCGAAAGAACTCACTCTAAAGGCTTTGCAACCTTTAGAGCTGGTTGATAGCCGTCTAGTCAGTCCCTCTCGCTCTTTGATAGACATCTTTCGGTTCTCGGTCTCATCTGACGAACAACTTTAGGTCCTTATTCTATGTCCTATCCTTCCTTACGGATTCCCGATTTCTGAAGGGTTAGTGGCCTGTGTCTCCGGCTTTGGGAGAACTTTACCTATAGCTAACCTAGAGAGCTTTACTTTAAGATAGCTCGGGCAGGCACTCTTCTTCCAGGACCTTTTCAATAAAGTCATTGGACCACAAATATATAACAACCTGTATCATTTTCCCTCTCACCTGTTGATTAGACCCTTATTTCTCATCAACTTCCACATCTAATGCTTTACATCAATTGTTGATTTCATGCTCACAATGTTCTGCAACATTGTTCCATAAACCTCCACCTCTGCTATTGGCTTCTTCGTTCCATTGATCATTGTAATAACACATCAAATGGTGCACAATCCCACTTTTCTTGAAGTTGGAATACCTAATATTTTTCTATGAAGGAAAACCAAAAATTCGTGACTATGATTATGGGATTAGGCGTGCTATTCAGATCCCCGAGATGGATGAGTTGTTCGGGAGCGAGGGTCTTGTCGATGGTGAAACTAGGGCTAAGCTTCTTAAGGCAGCTATTGATGAAATTAAGACGAACACTTGCAAATTAGCTTGCCGTCAAGTTGAAACGATTTTGAGGATGAGGGAGGAATTCGGGTGGCAGATCCATCGGTTGAACGCCATAGGGGTATTCCTTCGACATGGTGGAGATGCCAATGAAGCATGGGAGAAATTGGTGCTGGAGCCTAGTATGAACATTGCAATGAAACGAGCCACAATGTTCGTACTAGGCTCGAGCACCAATTCCTCCCATGCTTCATTGGCATCTCCACCAAGTCAAAGGAATACCTCTGTGGCGTTCAACCGATGGATCCGCCACCCGAATTCCTCCCTCATCCTCAAAATCTTTTCAACTTGACGGCAAGCTAATTTGCAAGTGTTCATCTTCATTTCATCAATAGCTGCCTTAAGAAGCTTAGCCCTAGTTTCACCACCGACAACACCTCACTCCTAAAGAACTCATCCATCTCGGGGACCCGAATGGCACGCCAAATCCCATAATCAGAGTAACGAATTTTTAGGTAAAAAAAAATGCCTTACCCTCCTCCACCAACCTGCTATCCACCATCTGATCAACCCTTTTCGACACGTACGAATGCAAGATTGAGATTGCCACGTCCATCCAGAGAAAACAACACTCGTACTTGGAGGGAAACTCAGTGTCGTCACTGACAAGTGCCTGTATGAAGAAATTGGACCCTCCAGCAATGATTGGCAACCGATTCTCTTGTACGATGGCATCAGCAGCCAGCCATGCATGATGCACAAAATCATGTACAGTGAAATCCACCTCCGGATCAATGATTCCAAGCAAATGGTGTGGCACGCCGCGGCATTCCTCATTGCTCACCTTATTGGTTACTATATCCCCTTGTAGACCTGAATTTTGTCCGAGTTGATGACCTCTGCCCCGAAACGGGTGGCCAGGTCTATCGCCAGGCGCGATTTGCTTGTGCTAGTGGCACCTAATACCACCACCACCTTATCCTTTCCTTGGTGTTTGTTCATCATGTCCTGAACTAAAAAAGTTCATCATGCTAGATTGTGCTGGCTTCTAGGCGGAGATCCACATTCTAATTGATAATTACTTTTACTTTTTTTAACACCTGTCAATTTCGTCACAGAAATAAAAAAAGAAAAAGGCCACGTGTTAGAATACTCTCAAACTAAACAAACAAAACATGTACCAAATACAATTTATTATTTTAGAAATTCTATCTATCATAGAGTGACAAGCCCTTCTCAATTCTTGGATTGATTTCTCTTCTTCAAAAGGATTTGTTTGAAGAAAAACATCAAACATTTGTGGGCTCTACAGAGAATCACGAACAAGTTTCATTGATGTGAAAGAAATTACCTAGACAATTGTTTGAAACGTGAAGAAACATAGGATGTGTAGGGGAGTATTTATACATACATACGTACACACAATGCTGAACCAATCAAGCCATTCATAGCTTCACCCCTATCCCTATCCACTTACTATATAACAATTCAAATAATCATGAGCAAGGCTCTATCCAAATTTTTGTATTTTTTATTATATTTATTAAATAGAAAAAGAATCATTAATTATTGCGAAGCTGTCGTAAAAAGATAATACAAATACTACCATAATTAAGATGTCAAAATCTACACCGTGCAGTTACCATAAGAGACGCAATAAATTCATCGATAATTATTTTTGTAAAAATAATTATTCTTGGGATGTATAATGAGTAATTTTACTATATCGAATGAGAGAAAAATTACGAGAAATTAAAAGATAATGTTGAAGTACTTAGTGATTATCCATATCTTACGTAGGATTTGCTTTTGAGTAAAATCAAGTGAGTTTACAAAATTGAATTTTGAATCCGAAAAAGTATTCTCATTAATTCGTCAACCTACTATGTATGTAAAGACATATATTATAATGATAAAATCTATATTAATTGATCGTTTATAAATGTGGTCTACAAATTTTATCTCTTATTTAGATTTCCTAAAATTTAATTGGACCAAATTCTGAATGTTAATTGTACTATTCTTGTAATTGTTACTATATGCAATTGATTCATGTATTTGGACATTTTGTGGTCCATGATTAATATGAAAGTAATTAAATTGCAGTATCCTTCCGTTGATGATACTGATTGCATTTTATTTTATTTTAGTTTTGTAATAACGCTATAATGTGGTCTACAAATTTTATCTCTTATTTAGATTTCCTAAAATTTAATTGGACCAAATTCTGAATGTTAATTGTACTATTCTTGTAATTGTTACTATATGCAATTGATTCATGTATTTGGACATTTTGTGGTCCATGATTAATATGAAAGTAATTAAGTTGCAGTATCCATCCGTTGATGATACTGATTGCATCCATATATTTTATTTTATTTTGTTTTAGTTTTCTAATAACGCTATTGTATGCAGTAGTAAATTAGTTTCCTGAATTATTTACATGAATTCTTCATTATATGTTATAGGAATTAATCACACAACGTATTCCTCGTTAATATTCAAGAATATAGCAATGATTTATACGCTTTTACAGATATCATAAACGTTAACATGCGGGCGTAATTGCAAAATTAGTCCTGTAAGTAAGGGGCGTGGCGTTCTTGGTCCCGTAACTATAGGACTGGCAATTTTAGTCTTGTAATTTTCAAAAAGTTCGCAATTTTAGTCCTCCGCACAAATCTGGCCAGATTTTGGACAATTTTACCCTTTTCCAGCTTTAAAATGTGCAATTTAGTCTAGTTTCAATCATTTTGCATTCTAATGCATATTTTCCACTCATGCTTGCTAAGAATGGTATCAGAGCCTAGGTTTATTGAAGAAATATATGATTGTATTACATTTTGATATTATTTATCCATAATGGAGGAGACTTTCCAAAAGAGAATGGAATCGACCAAAAGTTCGAGTTATTCTGAAAACAGGGAATATTTCCAGATTCTGGAAATACAAAGAAGAGAATTTCTCATGAAAATTCTTGGAAAATGTGACAATGGTCCTAAGAGGATTGACCCAAAAGTTCTTACGCCCGAAGAAAAACAAGAGTGGCTGAGAAATTTTGAAGTCCGACAAGTACTACCAGGAAATGCAGTGAGACGTATACATTCCACTGAAGTCCATGGTAGAATCCCAACAAGGAGAAACGGAATGGTTAAATTCCGGCATAATTTTAGTTTTAAAAATTATGACTGATTGGAAAGAGATCGAGCTGGATACATCAAAGATCTCCCAAGATCTGAGAGAGATACAAAAGACGGTTTAAGACTATGGACATAGGTTAATACATATACCTTGAAAATAGAATACTTGAGCCAAAAGGTGGACGAGGTCCTTAAGATCCTTCTCAATCTACACAAGGGTCTTACAGATCTAAAGGCAGAAATTACATATTTGATGAGAAATCAACGAGAGAGCCCTGAGACATGTAGATCTAGAAAGGAGGAAATTAGGGACGCCCTTGGAACAGTACCTCTCCTACACTAGAAGGGAAAGGCCACGGAGATTCCAAAGCCGAAGTCAAGAGAAGATCTGATTATTGCTTCTATTAGATCTACAAGAATTTGCTGAATCCTTTTCCCAACTCGGGATTGTAGATTTAGTCAATATCCAAAAGAATGAGATCACTCCAGCATTACCACCGACGGAGGGAAGTACATGCTCTAATGATCCTCCACAGGATCAACCGATGAGAGAAAGTGCAGACTTCCACACTAATGCCACTCCAATGTTTGTGGGAACCAGGCTAAAGGAAAATCCAGAAAGAAATCCAAAAAGAGTGCCGGAGAATACACCTTGGGCAAGGACTATGCTCCAGCCCTTAACAAAAATCCGTACGGAGCTGCCTTGTTTAGTAAAGCAGAAACTCCGGGGCCGTGATTCAATGAGAATGGATAAGAGGCTCGTGGGATTGACGTGAGAGTCTTGAGGAAAAGGCTGTAAAGGAAGTTCACGCCTATAATCCTTTGCTATAGTAAGAGCTGGTCCTAGGAAGCTTTTGTATTAGGGAATTATGGATAGGCTAACAAAAAAAGGCCTAATAGAATTAAGGATTCGTTGGGATTCTTACATTTATTTGGCGTTTGCTTTCTTAGTACAGTCTTCCCTTTTTTTCCTATTAAAGTGCTCCTTTCTTTCGCCTTAGTAGTGAGCGCTGCTAGATCTGATTAAAAAAAGATGGGCTCTTTCATCACTAAGCGGTGCTGGGGAGAGTCTTTGCAGCGTTAATGCTTTTTGCTGGTTGGTTTCATTATCATAAAGCGGCCCCACTTTTTTGTTCGTAACGAGGGAGAGATAGAACTCTCTCTCTCGCTTGAAGAATGGCATGAACGGGCGCCATTTTCATCGTTTGCTATAGAGTCTCATCCCCCTTTCTATCTTTCTTTGCGTAACATACGCAAAAAGGAAGAGACTCATAAAATGGCAGAGGCACGTCCAGAATCTTCTTATTCGCTTGAATCTCGTTCAACTCATAAAGACGTACAATCAGCAAACCAGAGACCAAAGTAGGGCTCGACAAAACAGATGGGGTTCCTTTTTAGAGACGATACGAAGGAAGCCGAAGAAGAGCTAGCAACTGTCATACTATAATAAAGGGATCGTTCAGTTGCACAACTGAATCTATATCTGAAGGGTCGGAGTATTCCGGCATCCATATGGCGCTATACTAAACCTGGATATTATCGATTTCCGAAATACCGAGAAATTGATAGACGAATGGGTTGCAACAATCAAGATAGCAGCAACTACCCTAGAGCTCGACAAAGAAAACTTCATAAAGCTTGTGGAGTTGAGCATAGAGGGATCGACAAAGATCGGATGGGATAATACCCCAGAAGACACCAAATCCAGCATCCTTGCTGGAGACTCAAAAGGAGCGATAGCAGACCGGCTAGGAAGAGTTATCAAGATACACTTCATCGGAGATGGATATCTCGAAGGAAGTAGAGCAGAAAAGGCTAGAGAATATGCACAGGCTCTTTTCAGCCTTGAACTTAGAAGTATTTGCGCAGTAGATGAATACATCTATTGGTTTCACAAGTACTTTTTCCAGAGTGGAGTAGCAACGGAAGTAGCAGCTCCAATGTTCTTCGCAAAGATATGCAGTCCATGGAGGAAAATGTTGATCCAGTCATACAAAGTACCTGAAGGACAGCTAGATTCAATGACGCGAAGAATGTCTTTCCTTAAAGAAAAACTGAAGGATTGGTGTTATCAAGCATTCATCCAGAAGAATATAAAAAGATTGAGAGGTAAAATCAAACGAACCCCTCTCTGTTGTGATAACAATGATTTTTCAACTATTATAGGAGAATCAAGTGAGCCAAAGAAAAGGAGGTCTAGAAGAATCTTTTCCCGACGGAGATTATGGTGGTCCAAGTCCAAAGCGAGAATATATAAATCTGGACAGAGAACAGGACCAACAAAGGTTTCATCCCAAGGATCTAGACGAACATATGCAAAATCCAATGGAAGAACCCCTACAAGAAGAACTTCTAGACGAGCCCATACCCGAGCCAATGAAAGGTTTAAAGACTCCAATTGCTGAGCTTTTAGAGCAAAAGGACATATATCTCCTGACTGCCCGCAGAAACGTGGTGAATTGAGAAAATTTCAAGCCACGGATGATATCCTAGATGCAGTATACTATGGCGATTTGGTACCTATCTATCAATTCGAAAATCTTCCTTCAGACGAAAGCATTTATGAAGAGGAAATAGAGACTGATTTGGATGGATTTTCAACCGAGACAGAATAATTCCAATGAGGGAGATAGGCTTCAAACTTCTGAAAGCCTATCAGGATTCTTTTCCAGAATGACGGTGTCAAACAAAACCATGGAAAGAATCATGTGGCAAGATTCCAACCTCAGCCCATATGATGGATTTAGGATTGGAGGAATTGGGAAAGTCCTGAACCAGATAGGACTGAACCAAAGGAAGCATCACATAATCTACAAAGTAAGTTCAGATTTCCTGACGAGAGATGGAGGCATCTGAAGGAAACTCCATCATATTGAGACTCAGGCACCTTCGGGAAAACCTCGAGGAGCTTGACAGAAAGTTCGGACAACTAGCGGTAAATGCCCAAGTTGCTGGAAAAATTCAAAGAGACGATCTAGACACTGTCCAGGTCGCAAATAAGGAGTTCCTTATTAGCATCCACCTCGCTATGGAACGACTTAACAGATTCAATTCAGAAGGCGTCACCTTCGGGGATGACTCACGAGTTGAGGGAGCATGACCCAAAACCAGGCCAAGGCCATCACCAGACTCTGGTGAAATGGCAAAAATTGAATCACAGGAAGTGCAAATTTCTCTAGGTTCAAGTCAACCCAGCACCTCTAGGGTAAAAGAGGGAGAGATTAGCCTTAGGCCAATGACAGGCACCTCTAAGGCTAATACTAATGAGTTGATATCTTCTTCTGTTTGGCCGGATTATCAGCGTATGTGGTGAAAATTAATTTCCCACAAAGGAGTGAACCCAGGCAAGACCATAATCGAAACGTTTGGAAAATATAATAGAGTCTGGATGTTAGAAGGATCTAAATCAGCAGATGTCAGAGAATGGTATGACTTTGGAGCTCTTTCTTCAATTCATACTATGTCACCGAGTTTTTCAGAAATTTCAAAACTTCCGAAGTGGATTAGTGGGGCGGTCTTTGATTCATGGCAAAACAACCCCCAGTTGAAGAGATGCGATGTTCTGGAGATAAAATTTGTTTCCGTAGCTCCAGAAACTGCAGAAAAGGGGTCTGATCCAGCATTCTATTTCATGAAGCTACAGAGACCGAATATGGGAGCTTTCAACAAAATCAAAGTTGCCTCAGGTGAAGCTCCCTTGGTATCAGCCATTAGTGAAGATAGTATCTCTACTAGGAGAGCTTGGGGACTATGGGTCTGTCTCACAGAGATGGACAAAGTCAAATATCCATTCAAGATTTTCTCAAACAAAGTGAATGGATCATTCCTGTTAAATTCCATGACAGGAAAAAGCACGGAGTTTGCTGAAAGCTTATTTAAAAAAAGAGGATGTTAATGTGGGAAAATAAGCTGCCAGCAACCGAAGTCACAAGGATGAAGACGTGCAACATGTTGCATGTTGGGCAATGGCATAATCATCTGTGCCCTTGCTGCGAGAAACAAGAAAAGCCCCTGTTCGGGACAAAGATTTGGGTCACGAAAAATAAACCCGAACCGGACCAAGACGAGGTAAAGAAAAAAAATTTTACCAAAAGAGGTAAAAGTTAAATGATGTAAAAGGTCGAAAGGATAAGACTGTCGGTAGAAGCCAACAGTTAACAAAACAAGGAAGACAGCTGGAAGTCATATGGCCGACAAACCATAATGACCAATAGCTGGAAAGGACCGGGCGATGCCGTATGCAATGACGTCATTTGGAAAAGACAAGATGATGACGGAAGCAATGACGTCGTCAAAAATCAAGTTGAAGTCCGAGTTTGAAGTCCGCGGACGCCTATAAATAAAGAGGCGATGAAGCAGAAGGAGATCATCAGAAAAAACTTCTCCTACTCTTCAAAGCATTGTTATGAGTGTTTTCGATCTTTCTAGTATTTTAATCTTTCAGTTTATGCGGGTTTTCCCAACGAGTCTAGTCCTCTATCCTATGAGAGGCTAAACAGTTGTCTCCTCCAATGGAAGAATAATATCTATGTAATATTTCCTATATTTCATCAATAAAAAGTTAGGCTTCTGTTCAACTTGTCCATCCAAAACTTTATTAAGTCCCCATATTGGAGTCCCTTCACGCCCTAAGGTAGGAAACGAAATAGAGCTGTGCTATTTATTGCTGAAGGAGCCAAATACCTGCGAACCATCTACTGCGGTAGTGTCGTTGGAAGAAGTCCGTAAAATCGAGGACTTGGAATACCCGGGAACAAGTCGGTTGAAAAATGGTATGAATTTATGAGGGCTCAGTTTATTTTGGAAGCATGTTGGGCCAAACTTGAAGCATGATAGGGGCTAAGGTTCATTTTTTGCTAGAAGGGCAAAATGGTCTAAAGGACCAAAATTGCGAAAATTCGAAAGATACAGGACCAAAATTGCAAAAATTCGAAAGATACAGGACCAAAATTGCCACCGCGATAGTTAGAGGACCAAATTTGCCATACCCCTATACATATAGGATGAAAAATGCAATATTCCCTTAACATGCGATCACAATTCGTGTTAATCGTCTTACATTAATATATTTGCATTATACATTTATTCATCAATCTCAAATGTAATCGCGAACAATTTGATTTAATTTATTCCTATGCACATCGACAAGAAATATATATAATCCTGTTTGCAACTAGTTAAAACTTGCCGATACATTAAGTACGATCAACAAAGATGTAATCCCTACTCAAACTAAATTAATACTCACTTGGATATGAGTATGATCAACGAAGGATGTAATTTGTACTCAAACTAAATTAATACTTACTTCCATATGAAGCTTCAACATATGTACGAACAAAATTTATTATCTCTGCTTATACCAATTAAACTAATGTTCGAGCAGTTAGTATAAATTACTAAAAATATCAAAATTATAATTTTTGTTCATACATATGTAGAAGCATCATATGGAAGTAAGTATAAATTTATTTTGAGTACGGATTACCTCCTTCGTTGATCATACTCATATGGAAGTGAGTATAAATTTAGTTTGAGTAGAGTAGAGCGGAAACAACCAGAAAATCCTATCCAACTATTACAAAAATTGGAGTACGAAACTCCTTAAGATTATTACAGACCAATATACAACATAAATGTTAATAACAAATAAAAGAAATAATTAAATAATTAAATCAACAGTATAGTGATTAACAGGCTCAGAGTAGCCTGATCCAATATCTCAATAAAGGAATACCGTCACAAGGCACCTTTTCCACAATGAACCGACTCAAGGTAACTCCACAAAACAAGAACCTGATCACAACTCCGATCACTCAGATCTTAGTATCACACGGTCACAAAGACCCCAACTTAATATTTCACAAAGAACTTTGGTAAATGGTGAAGGAGATAAACAGCTTGATTCATGTTTTAGCCGAAAGGGAGAATCCCCTATTTAAATCTGTGAAAACTGTGGTAGATAAGGAAAACCTTGGTTGCTTTCCTAAAACCATTAGATTGGTCTAGGAAAGTGGCCATGGCTACACACCCGTAGTATTTTTACTTATATTTTATTGATAACACTTATTATTTTAGTAATATTAATTCTATTAATTTTATAATTTTGATAATTTTAGTCTTGTAAAAACTAATTTTCATAATTTTGTGTAGGACAAAAAATAACACCCCCTCATAAATTAGAAGACAAAAACTGTATTTTTAACATTTTAATGATAACACTAACTACTCGAACACTAGTTTAATTGGTATAAGTAGAGATAATAAATTTTGTTCGTACATATGTAGAAGCATCATACGGAAGTAAGTATTAATTTAGTAGCGCATTTAAATATGCGCTTAGTAAAGAGAACATCTAATTTGCTTTATATATTAGCGATGCCATATAATTAGCATTATCTTAAAATGGCACGTATCACTTCTAACAAAACAAGATCTGAACACAGTGGAAGAAAAGACAAATGCGAAAGAATAAAAAACAATAAGATTATCCATCTTTTCTCCTTGCTGGTTTCAACATATTCACCACATTCCTATACACATTGAATGTAAAAGGCTCAAGTATAAATTGCAAATTATTGGTGAGGTGTAAATATAATTCCAAAATTTCTTTAAGGGAAGTGTAATTTTCACATTTTTGAAGGGGTCTAAATGTAATCAACCATAATAATATACAATATATATATATATAATACTTTTTTAAATGATAGTAAGTGTAACGTCAAATAGTCAGAAGCGCAAATCATAAAGTGATGGCCATTTCTTACCATGCAGTTTCCTCCATAACATGGCAGGTATCAAAAAAAATACTACAGGCACCTCACGGTTTCGAGCACCTTACCGCTAGATATTGCTTTTCGAATCCTCTTAGTTCCTAGGTACATTCTTTTTTCTTTGTTCTTGCTTTCTCTATGACCATGTTTGAGGGAGGTATGGATAAGTGAGTAGTGGATGAGAGAATAGTGAACCTAGTAAGCTCGTCGAGTGACAAGGGAAAACCTGCTGCCTCTAACTCCAAGCATTGTTAGGGTGGAGAGGAGGTAAATAACAAGGAAAAAGTTAGCAAAGAAGAGGTCTGCAGATTAAAAATTGAGGATAGCATAGTAGCTTCCAGAATAGAATGTTTTGGGGATTTTTGATCTTGCCTGAAGGAGTTTGATATAGATGATCTTAGGACTAAATATGGGATGCATGATGAATTTTTGATATGGATCCCTATATCGGAATATCGCCCCAATTATCTCCCAACAAGCTTCGCCTAATTCTATGTGGCCCAGCTAGAAGTTGGTTGTGTTTTTCTGTTCATCCCCCCCCTCCTTTTTGTCCTGTGGTTTTAAGCTTGTTTAAGATTTCTCTAGCCAGATGGTTACCAAGTCCTTTAGTTTGCTAGCCAGCTTCTTTATGCTGGTTAGTAATCTGCTCGAGGTCCCATCCGCCTCCCAATTTCATTCATTTTACGTGCGGAAGAAAGCCAGTGTTGGGCTATTTTACCTCTAAGGGGATGCATGGAAATCCAACCATGTAGCTAGAATGCTAGGATAGCAAAAATATTTGAAAAATAAAATCTCCATGAGACCTGACCATGTAAGCAAAATGTAAATCTGACTAAGTACTCGAAAGGCGATAAATAAAAGAATATTTTAGATTATGACAGATATAAGAAAAGTCGAATTAATTAGGGTATAATTATTCTCAGAGCGTTTTACATTTTATTAAACTAGTAAGCATGAGATTAGCCTAAAACGACATATAATATTTTTTCATAAAAATTTCATCACCTCCGTTTCTGTGATGCGAGTAAGTGGCTCAGCTTCCATCCATTTAGTGAAGTAATCGATAGCTACTAGCAGGAATTTTCTCCATCCAGGTGCTAGAGGGAATGGTCCCACAATATCTATCCCCCACTGTGCGAAGGGACATGGTGATAGCATGGTTGTCAGCGGCTTTGCAGGTTGATGTATGAGGGAGGAATGTTTTTGGCATTTCTCACATTTGATCACTAGTTGCTTTGCATCTTGTTTCATGGAAGGCCAGAAGTTTCCTGCCCACAAGGCTTTGTTGCCGAGCACCCAGGTGCCCGCAATCGCTCCATAATAGTCAGTGTGTATTTCTTTTAGGATATGCATCCCTTATGATTGGGATAAACATCAGAGTAGAGGATGTGTAAAAGATTTCTTGTATAGGATCCCTCCTTGTAGTAAAAAATAGGTAGCTTAGGCTTTAAGCCTGGCAGACTCCCATCTATTATGTGGAAGGCTTCCCTCTTCCAACCATTGGATGACGGGAGTCCTCCAATCTTTTGAGAAGGATATGACTTGAATACAAATTAGAGCTCTTGGTTGAGGTAGGTAATGTATGGTGATGTGCCTTGTTCTACAATCTTCTAAAACGCTTGCTCTTTGATGTTTTCTTCTCTTGAAATTTGAACAACAAGAATGCTATCAAATCCCATTTTGAGTTCCCATATCTGCTTTGGATAGTGAACCATGTTTCCTCTTTGGCTTCATAAGAGCCTTCCATCTGCTTCACTATCAACTGGGAGTCTGAATAAGCTATCACATGTCTAGCTCCCATATCTTGCAACCTGAGTCCTGTTACGAGTGCCTCATATTCAACCTCGTTGTTGTAGGGTTTGAATCCAAATTTAACAGCAACAGTCGAAGTCTTCTCATTGAGGTGATGAGGTGAGGACAATGCTTGCACCGCTACCTTGGATGGGGACAACCTGTCTACATGCAACAACCATTTATCGGCTTGGGGGGTGCCTTCTTCAAAGGTTCCTACCGTTTCAAAGACGAAATCGGCTAGGGCTTGGCCTTTGATGGTAGTTCGAGGTAGAGAAGAGATATCGTACTCGCTTAATTCTACCCATTTCACCAATCGCCCTAAGGTGTTTGGCTTGCCCAGCGTTTGTTTCAAAGGTAGGTTGGTCTTCACTCTGATGGGATATGAGAGGAAGTATAGAAAGTAGCCTTCTAGCAGTAGTGACCAATGCAAGGGCCATCTTTTCGATTAGAGTATATCGTCCTTCTGCTCTATTGAGGACATTGCTGACATAATAGATCGGCATTTGTTTCCCCTTTTCTTCACGAATCATGACAGAGCTGACTGCTTGAGGGGTGGCTGACACGTACACATAGAGAGTGTCCCTTGGGGAAGGCTTCATCAATAGAGGGAGCCCTGCTAGATATTGCTTGAGTCCCTGAAAATCTTGTTTGCAGGTGTCATCCCAATTGAACTCTTTCACCTTCTAGAGGACTTCCAAGAAAAACAGGCTTTTTTCTGCCGATTTAGAGATGAATCGGCTTAGTGCTACCACCCTCCCTGTCAGCCCTTGTACTTCGTTGATGTTTGAGGTTGCCTTCATGTCTAGGATGGCTTTGATCCTGAAGGGGTTGGCCTCAATCCATCTTTGGGTAGCCATGTATCCCAGGAATCGCCTTCCTTTCACTCCAATTGCGCATTTTCCAGGATTGAATTTCAATCGATACTTTCTTAAAACGGCAAAAGTCTCCTCCAAGTTTACGACATGATCCTGAGTTTCCTTGCTTACAAGCATATCATATACATAAACTTTGATTTCTTCCAATTTGAGGACGAAATATTTTGTCCACCAAGCGCTGGTAGGTGGCTCCAGCGTTCTTCAAGCCAAATAGCATGGCCTTGTAACAAAATGTTCCAGCAAACATAATGAAGTTGACTCTTTTGCGATCTTCCGAAGCTAGCATTACTTGGTGGTATCCTTGTGATGCATCCATCATGCTTAAGAATTAACATCCAGATCTGGAGTCTACTAGTTGATCAATTCGAGAGAGAGGATAAAAATCTTTACGCCATGCCTTATTGAGATCTCTGAAGTCGATGCACATTCGTCACTGCACTCCAAGCTTGGGAACTAACACTACGTTAGACAGCCATTATGGGAATTTTATTTCATCAATATGGTCGGCTGCCAATAGTCTGTCTAGTTCCGCCTGGATTATTTTATCTTTTTCAGGCCCCAAATGCCTCTTCTTTCATTTCACTGGCTTCATACGAGGATCGGTATTAAGGTGGTGGGTTATGATGTTGGGGTCAATTCCTTCTAAGTTTGAGAAGTTGATGCAAAAATGTCTGCGTCATGGTGTAAACATTCAATTATTTCTTCACGTGTCGGCTCTTTTAATTCAAAACCAATTGATGTGAATTTTTCTGGATCCCTAGGTACAACCTCAATGTTCATTAGTCCCGCCAATGGTTGGACCTTGGAGAATGTTTTTCCGTCTTTATCTTCAATGTCCTCCTTTTCACGTTTGTTGGGAGGTGCCTTCTTATTGTGCTTGTTGGAGGATGTCTCATTGTCACGTTTGTTGGAGGGTGTTTCCTTAGGATTCATCCCTGCTACTCTTTTGTCCTATGCGCTCGGCCTCTATATAACATTTGCGAGGTTGGAAGGGGTCCCCTTGTACCTCTCCTACACCTCCAAGTGTACGGAATTTGATCTTCATACCATAGGTGTATATCACTGCTTGAAAGGTATTAAGGGTGAACCTTCCGAGAATGACATTATAGGCTGAAGGGTGTCTACCACCAGGAATTTTAGTAGGCATGTTGTTCAAGCGGCACCAGCGCCTAAAGTCAAAGGGAGTGAGAGCGTGCCTCTCGAATGGACTACTTCCCCTGCGAATCCATATAGAGTGGTGTTCACTTTTCCTATAGGTGTGTCTTCTAGTTGCATTTGGTCATATGCCTCTCCAAAGAATATGTCAGCGGAGCTTCCTGAATCTATGAAAATGCGTCCCACTTCATAATTGGCTAATAATGCGGTGATGACTACAACATCATTGTGGGGGCTTTTTGGGACCTAAACGTTCCGTGCTCCCAAACTGGATGAGGGGGCATCATCTATGGTACTGACATCCCAGATTTTCTTTATGGTCGTGCCGTGCGCCTCTCTAACTTCTATTTTTCTTGCATAATGGGAATCGCCTCCATGTGGTCCTCTTATAATCATTCGTATTACTCCCTTTCTTGGAGGATCGTTGGTTTCAGACTTTCTTCACAGGCATTTCTGCATTCTTCATTTGGTAAAGTTTCTATAGGGAAAGTATTGACTTCTTTCCCCTGTTTTCTTCTTGCTTGATGTATGGCCCGGTTCCTCGAGCCTTTTTCTAGCAGACATACTCCACAAGATACCCATTTTGGATAAGCATCTCGATCTAATTTGGTGTAGTTACACGTAAACCTCGTAATTTGAAAAATAACATCTAATTTTCTTAAGTTTTTTTGATCTAATAGATTCTACTATTAAGCAAAATTCAAAGAAAATCCATATTCACCTCAATAGCATAATCACTGACTTGTTACAAATCAAATAGATATTTTTACTAATCAAACTATCCTTACACATATACACTTCACACGCTAATGCATGTGAGAAGGCTCCTTTATATGGGTGGTTTGGTTAGAAAATGTTCGTTTAAACTTCATTATTTGTATTTTATTATTTTACTAATATTAGCAAATACAAATGATTTTTATTCATAGATGGATTTGTCAGACGAAAACAGACGTAAAGGGGTACCAAATGTAAATTTTCAAATCATGAGAACTACGTGAATAATTACAAAAACTCAGGACAAGGTGACAAAAACAAATATGAAGGGTACTAAATATAATTTTTCAAACTATAAAAGAAGTACGGTGTGATTACACAAAACCTCTGAGAAAGACGGTCAAGTATTTGTAATTGAGATAAATTTTGAGTACTTTTCATTATTTTTCAGAAATTGGCTTATTATTTTTTTGAAAATATGTTAATAAATTTGACCACAAATTAATGTTATTTCACTGTTAATATCCATTTGGATTTTGTATTTATTATAATTATTTCACATTATATTTTAAACAATTTTTTTAAGATATTTCTTTTTAGGTGTTTTAATATTATCTATTGTATTTTTGTACTTATTACAAGTATCATCACATTTTATTTGAAATTACGATAATTAGTCACTGTTAAATTTGACTTTTTGTTGATATTCACTCTGTATGCTTTTGAAACGTGATAATTACAGTTTTAAGTCTCATACATTGTCACTAATTCATTTTCAATCCCTAAACATATTGAAATTCTATTTTAGTCCTTCAACTTCTAAAATATTAACAGTTTCGGTCCTTAGGCGTAATTAATGACCATTTTTTCCAATCAAATTAAATATATAGTCCAATTATCTATTCTCTATGCTCATGATCAGGCTCAACATGCTTCCAAAAATAAACTTAAACCTCGATAAATTCATATCTTGCTTTCAATGCTTTATTTCTGGGTATTCCAAGTTCTCAATTTTACAAACTTCCTCCAACCACACTATCGCAATATATGGTTCGCAAATACTTGGCCCCTTTAGCAACAAAAAACACAACTCCATTTAAAAATTTTGAAATATAAATATTTTCAAGATTCTCAAACAATCTTTCGAAGGACTAATCTGAAAAACATGAACTACCTTTTGAATGCATCAGTCAATTATTTTCTTTAAAGAATAAGCAAGAATACTACGAAGTTTGGTGGTGAATCATGTAGAGATTATGTGAAATACGACTGCAACTGTAATGCTATAAAGAAAACTAATTGTTGCTGAGCAGACTTTGTGTGTGAGAGTTGAAGTGAAGTTTAAAAATAAAGTTATCTTTCCTGACTTGCCTAATTCCTATTTATAAGAGCAGGACAAGAGAAATTGGGAGGTTTTTGAGGGTGGTTTAGATATCTATAGATTCCTTGAGATGTCTTTTTTCCCATGAAATAGTTAGTTTGGTTGTATACCACATCATTTGTGTCCCACAAGAGCAGGAATCAAAGCTCATATCAGTAAAAAATAGTTGATAAAGGGGAAGTGCTTACCTGTCAATTAGAGTGATTAATTTGCTAACCTTACTGAATCTCAAAATGTTTCAAGAACTGCATTAGTTTGATTAGGCCATTCTGTACACATCTTGTAAAAATGATGATGTCATCTGCATAAGCCAGGTGGGACACCTTAGTTCTGCAACTTGTTTGGTAGATCATATTTATATTGTGCAAGAAGCGATGACCAAATCCCTTGGATAAAACCTTTGCTGCAAGAATGAATAGATCTGGAGAGATAGGATCTCCTTGTCTGAGACCTTGTGAGAATTTAAAGTATCATAATTTTATTTTCATAGGGGGGGTTTTTGCTATTTTCATATATCACAGGGGGTCAAAATGAATTTGACCCTTTTTTTATACTACTTGATACACCAACCCTATTGTTTTGATTTTCAACCATGGCCTCACTAAATCCACCGAGAGTTTTTATGTGTTCAAAAAGTCAATTACTTGGATTTTTATTAGCTTGATTTATATATATCTATACTAATACAACAAAAGGCCCTCTACACTCATAAATGATGATTAATGATACCGTCACACAAATAAATAAAAATTATACTCCTAATTTCAGTATTTTAAAATTTAACTATGATTATATTTTTTTGTACAGAAGTGACTCTATGCAATTTAACACCACAACATCAATTCTTTTCTTTGTTTTTTTTACATATATCGATAATTCCTTAAGTTTTTTCATTCGTTTTGGTTTCTTTTTTGATGATTTTTGGGTTTACGTATTTCATTCTTATTTATAATGTATTTTAAAATATAAAAGATTATTTATGATATATAAGCAAGGAGAAAATACTACGACGGCTAGTGGAGAAAAAAATGAAGAGAAAGGAGAAATTAAAAATATAGGAAGAAAAAATCGGGATGAAGAAGAAAAATAAAAAGTAAAAGAAAAAGAAAAATGGTAGAATATTTGTTGTTTATTTAATCATTGAGGCTGAGGTTAGATATGGGTTTCTTGAATAACTTTTGATGCGTTGAAATAGAAGTTTTTGGGCTTTCTTTCTAGGCCATTTTCAGCGTGTGTTTTAATTTATTTAAATAATTATTTTCTTCTTTTATTTAATTTAGAAAAACAAAAAACCCGCCATTATCCCCCCTTGCCGATCAAACAAACTCGAAGAAATAGAAAACCCTCAAAATCACCACCAAACCCCCTCAAAATCAATGTCTCCTTTCCTGCATTTCTCCTTGTTCCAACATCAAATTCCCACCTCCAATCCCACCTTTGTCTTTCCTTTCCTCTTCACTTCTCACCAATATAATGGAGGAAAGAAAATCAAGAAAACATTGTTATGTGGGTTTAAAGAAAGTTAAGAAAAACAGCAGGGATAAAGATTTGCTATTGAAAGCACACCAAGATAAAACTCCTGCAACAATTGATACCACGCCTGTACTTTCATCAACACATTTGGAAGTGATCGGTAGGAAGTTCTGAACAGACACAAGATTTGTCATCCTTTCTTATATTTTTTGACCCGTTGGAAGGTGAATTAACATGCAGGAACTCGACATGCTAACATAATATCTTTTGAAGAACATATAAAAAAGTCATCACTAAAAGTTTTCATCCCATATCAGTCATAAACAACCTTGAGCTTCTAAAGGTATTTCTCAAATCCAATGAACGATCTGATGCATTCATAATAAGATGAAATGATGCTGTCACATATGTCGGAGCCAATCTTGTCATTTTATTATTTTCTTTTGTATTACACTAAGATCTCATAGCAACAATAACTCAAAATTTTTGAAGTTCCATGTCAAATATTTGTTTATTTATTTCTATTTTTTTTTTTTTTTGGAAACAAGTCTTTCATGTCAGAAACGTTCTACAGAGCTTTTGACCTCTTTCTAATCTAATGCTTTTGTGAGAATGTTATAATTTGAAACAATAAGCCAAATAAACAATTAAAAAGTTTAATTTACAAATAGCAAATCTTACCTTGTGATCGAGAATAGGGATTAAGCAGTGTCTACAGCAGTCTTTTTGTACAACTTCTAAATACTGCATAGACATAGCTCAGGGACTTTAGCCTGATGATTAGGACTAAGATGATCTTCTAGAGTTATTACAATAGGATATTCAAATGTTATTACAGCATTATACTCAAGTATACTCACATGCAATAAAATCGTGCTCTTTAATTTATCAAAAGTTTTATAAGCCGAGCAAGAGTAGTCAGCAACATCTTACACTCCCAAACATAATAGAAGGAATGAAAAACCTCTATTGTGCCATTTAAAAGGAATGGAAGAAGAATACAAAGATGATTCTGATTAACATATGCATATGAAAGCATGGTAAACAGACTTTCATCAACACATTGGAATACATCGATAAGAAGCACCGTTTCTTATATTTTCCACCTGTTGGAAGGTGAACTAACATACAGGAATAGGACATACATAATATGTTTTGAAGAACATATGATTGAAAAGGTTATTATTCTAAATTTTCATCCCATGTCCATCAAAAATAACCTCGAGCTTCGAAAGTTGTTTTACAAATTCAATGAAAGATATGATGCATTTAGAATAAGATGAAACCATTGTGTCACATATGTTAGATGCCAATGTTTTCATTTTATAATTTCCTTTCATATAACACCAATATTATATATGCCTTATTTTATTCCCTTCAGCTGTTTTCACAAGCTTAGCTTGTGATAGCAGCCTTGTGATAGCAACTAGTATCATGCAGGTAGAAGGTGCAAATTTGAGAAGTAGTCATATAGTCATAACAATCTCTGAAAAACTACTACTAAAGAGAAGATCGAGAATAACCAAAATTTTGCCGCAAACAAAAACTATCCACTAGATCACATAATCCGTAGAGAGTACAAGAAACACTATCTCGAAATATATACACATCTACACGCCCATTGTATTTTTACTTATATTTTATTTATAATACTAATTATTTTAGTAATTTTAATTCTATAATTTTATAATTTTGATAATTTTGGTCTTGTAAAAACTAATTTTCATAATTTGTATAGGATAAATAATGACACCCTCTCATAAATTACAAGACAGATACTGTATTTTTATCCCTATACACATAAGTACGATTTAATATTTTAATGATCACACTAACAGATCGAACACGAGTTTAATTGGTATAAGTAGAGATAATAAATTTCTTTCGTACATATGTTGAAGGATCATATGGATGTAAGTATTAATTTAGTTTAAGTACGGATTACATCCTTCGTTGATCGTACTGATATGGAAGTGAGTATTAATTTAGTTTGAGTAGGGATTACATCTTTTGTTGACCATACTAAATGTATCGGCAAGTTTTAACTAGTTTGAAATAGGATTATATATATTTCTTGTTGATCATGCTAATCGCACGGAACAGGAGTTTTAATAGGTATAAATAGAATTACATATATATTTCGTTGATCAAAGCATTGACTATTGATGCTTTCATACTAATTGTACCGCCATGAATTTTAACTCAATATATCAGTAGGACTACTTAATTTTGTTGATCATACTAATTGTTTATATGCACGAAGGTACATATATATTTTGTTCGTAAAAGCATCACATAATGCTTGTACACTAATAGTACGGACATTGGTTTTAGACTGTGCATTTTATGAATATGTATGAATGGTTAATTGATTCTGGTTGCACTTTCCATATGAGCCCCTTTAGAGAAATTTTCTCAAATCTTAAAATTGAAAATTTCTGGTTTTTTTTCAATAGCAAACGAAAAACACTGTGAGATTAAAGGTTTTTGTGACATTTCTTTAAATTTCAAAGATGGTTATAGGTTAACCCTTAAAAACATTAGGTATGTTTCTGACCTTAGCCATAACCTTATTTCATGTGCTGCCCTCGAAGTGGAAGGATTAGAAGGTAAATGGGGCAAAGGTGTAATGAAAATCATGAAAGGCTCGTTAATTGTTTTCAAAGCAAAAAGAAAATGCAACTTGTACTTATGTTTTGTTACATATAATTCTGTTGTTGCATCTATGAATGAACATGATAGAACTTCCTTGTGGCACAAACGTCTTTGTCATATTTGTCAAAATGGGTTGGAACTACTGAATAAAGAACGAATACTTAGTGGCAAAATTGATAAACTAAAATTATGTGATGAATGTGTAATAGGTAAACAACATCATGTGCATTTTCCTGTTGTACCTTCCCCTAACACCTCCATGTCAACCTGGTTTCAAAGTCATCATATGTAGAGATGTCACTTTCAATGAAAACAAAATGTCTTGTCTTACAACAATAGAAATAGGCCAAAAAGAACCAACCTTTAATAAGGTGGAGGATAACCAACAGTGGGGAGGAACTATAGAAGAAAATTATGAAGAACAAGACACAGAAATTCCTGAAAATATTGAAAACACTAAAAGTACTCTAGATAATAACCAACTAGCAAGGGAAAGTAGAAGAGAACATAGGATCCCCTCTAAGCTCAAAGATTTCCATATAGCTCTAATGCTGAAATTTCTAAACCTACAAATGTAGATGAAGCCTTAAAGTCTAAAGAATGCCTTAGTGCCGTGAATGAGTAGATGAAATCTTTGAAGGATAATAACAATCGGGATCTAGTGCCTAAACCCAAAAACTATTTCATAGTGGATTGTAAATGGATTTTTAAAATCAAACAGGAAAACCTCATAAAATACAAAGAGATTAATGGCCAAGGGCTTCACTCAAAAAGAAGGGATAGATCATACGAGCCCAAGTATCATATGAGGCCCCAAAGTGAAAAGCCTTGAAGACTAGAAGAATTATATGCTCTTGCGAGATTTTCAAAATTTTTCAATATTTTTTATTTTTAAATTTTTTGTATAGTTAACTCTATGTTCAATAGTAAAATATGGTTATCTATAAATCTCTATACAACAATAATCTTAATCAACAAGTTAGTAAATTCACATTTTCTACTATGGTTTTTTATTTTATATTAATTATTATTTTTTGAATTATCTAATAGTTTAAGAAAGTTCGGAATATATTTTTGTTAAAAATAATTGGACTTGTCAATCTAGCATAATAAATAAATATTCTAAATTAATTTTTATTTTATTATAAATAAAAAATAAAAAGCTCTAGCTTGAGTTTGAATCAGAATTTCGAGCTCGGCTCGTTTCCACCACTAGTCGATGTTGTATTTTGTGAGTAATGCAATTTTGATGTTTTCGTGATTAGGTAGCACCCTTCTTCTTTCTTATTTTCTTATCCTCTTATCCTCTTTTGTTAGTTTTTAAATGCTTTACGCATAAAATGATCAAGGTATCTTTTCAAATTGTCATATAGACTTGACAAGACTTAACTTGATTTATCTCGGTGTATTTGAGTTAAATCACATATATTTAGCTTATTAAAAAAGATTTCAAATGATATAGCGCTCTCCACAACAAACTCCCGTATTATGCTTTTGTGCCAGCTCGTTGAGTGACGAAGGAAAACCTCTGCCTCTCCTACTATCGTAGGTAAATAACTAGAAAAAAGTTTGACAAGAGGAAGTAGGGAGAAGAAAAATTGAGGACAAGATAGTCGCTTCAGGAATAGTTGATATAGATTGGGAGAAGAAAAAAGTTGGGGATTTTTGGTCTTGCCTGAATGAGTTTGATATAGATTTTATCAAAATGTAGAGAAGTCCAATTTTTTGAAATAAAACTAGGAAAATTTTATTTTTATATATAATAATAAATTGATTTTAAGTTATAATTATAATTCAGATAATTCCACCATCCTTCATTTTCTTTGTTATTTTTTGAACTAAATTACCCATGCACATGAAGATAATTAAACAAAGAACTCACCGGTGCCTTTTACGATAGGTCGGCCCTTATGCTATTATGCCTCCGACTTTGTTCCCGGACCATTTATCAATAGCAAAAATAATAATTAACCATTAAATAATTAAATGTACAGGACTATAATCAAAGTGAAAAAATGAGGAACTTAAAAACGTTCGATCTAAGATAAATGAATAATTTGAAGAGAATCTCCTAATTGTTCCAGAGCAACTAGAAAGAAATTCTTTAATCAGAAAGAATTCGGTGCAGATGTAGGATACCTATCCAGAAGGTTTCGCAACTCAATCATAGATGATGGAATCATCCAAGATTTGTTCGAACTCT